>NC_133621.1:48653748-48953748 GCF_048593235.1 Sminthopsis crassicaudata
TTAATCTCATAATTCTCATAGAACTCCAATGAGAATGTAGTCAGTGCATTTGAAGTAAATCTGAGTCTCAAAAAGTCATGTGATCAGGATTCTGCAAACTTGCCTTCCATCCTGAAGCATTCCTTTGAAAGAATTGGAGAAGACCAATGGTAGCATTCCAGTTATAACCGTAAGAGAGACTATTCTTTTCTCACTGGGACTCACTACACTCTGAAAATTCTGCTCAAGCCAGTTTTTGGTTAAGCTGTCCCCTAACTAGAAAAGAAAGCTCATTGGAATCATGGGAATCTGGTTATGGTAAGGCAGTAAAAGCAGAAGGGGAGGAGGTACGTGGTTCTCCCTCCCTCATACTCTACAACTTAAGCAAATGCACAACTTTGCAGTATTATGAAGGGCTTTGGAGGGAGAATTCAGAAAAAGAGTCCAAACATACTTGGCAACTCCCCCATCAGCACTATTTAAAATGGCATACCATTTCCCCCTTTTCCAATCAAGGAGAAATGGAATTGCTCACATTTCTGAGTTCAGAGGACGTGACTAAGCCACAGTTCTTTCTGCTGGTCCTTGGAGAGACCATCATCTGCAGGAAGACTGAACAAAGCTGGCTTTGAGACAATCCAACTAAGGAGGCCTATTGGAAATGATGTGTATCCACAATGGAAGCAAATTACAGCCTTACTGTATTATCTACTTTGAAAAAGGTTTCTTCCCAGCTTCTAAGTCTATCTCATTTTTACACAAAATTTTCACAGTTTCCTATAGAAGTAGCCATGCTCATTCTTTTTTTTTTTTTTTAATGCCCTCTATTTCCATAATTGCAAAAAATCATGCTTTTGCATAGAAAATAAAATATACAAATGGAGGCCCAAAGCCCAACAAGATTGCTTTGTGAAGGCATCAAAAGACATCATGAGATAATATTTTGTATTATGTGTAATTACCTCTTAATAAATACAAAGCACACTGTCTGCCTTTGCCTGATCCTCATCACTTTCCTGGGTTGTTTTGGTGGCTCTGTTATTGTAATTAAAGTGTTTATGCTGTGTACACAGCTCCACCATTATGTCCTCCCCCTCTTTGGGAATGGGCTATAAATTACACACACAGATGATAGCTAATGCCATTATATGCAAATGAAACAGTAAACATCTCCCTTGTTCACAAACATTAAGACCAGAGTCAGAACAGGCAGGAGTATTCACATTTCCTGAATAAGGTAAGATTTAATCTGTCCCCATGTGATGGCCATTTTTATTCTAAGTATGCTGGTTTAGACCATGCTTTTGTGTGTCATATTCAGAAATAAATACATGGTGCTTTCATTCATTAAGATGCAAATTTCCTAAGAGGGATAGATGTAGCATACTTTGTAATGGTGAGAATGAAGGCAAAAAAAAAAATAAAAAACCATGAAGGAATCAGTTGAATAAGGTCCCATGGGGAATATGTCAAAAGTTGAATTTAAACTCATGTATCTTGGTCAAGTCAACAAACACTTATTAAGCACTTACTATGTGTGCACCTGAGAGTGAGGAATGGAGAGGGAGGAAAGTGAGCAGCACTATTCTGGTTACTCACTTAAAATAAGGTTTCTGGGACAAACTCAAGTAATATAATAATCAAAGTGGTACTTTTTTTTCTTTAAAGAACGGGGTAACAAAACAATAAAAAACAGTTTATCATAGTTCTCATGTTAAAGCAAGTTATTCATTTCTAATTCTCTTTTACCAATATAACTGAATTTGTGTCTGTAAGTAAATAATTATCTGTATGACCTTAGTACATGGAAGTACTCTATTAAAAGAGTTGTATCTATGTCAAAATTAAGTACATGATTAGCAACATTTGGCATACAGGCCATATTGATATTGTTTTTCCTTTAATCAAAATACATCCTCGATATTTTAGAAAATCTTGTTAAAATATAAGCAATGCAGGAGGATCAAGGTTAGCCAGTTTTCCTTGGGAACAATATTTAGGACATATTTCAAATATGAGGATTCACAGTGCCTAGCTGAGGATCTGTTTATATTTCAAGGACAAGTTGAGGATCTGAAGAGAGCCATTCTAATTCAATGAACATTGAAAAATGGTACAATAGGAACTGCTCAAGATAAGTGAATGAATGAAAAACGTGAATGGAAAGCATTTGTTAATCGATTACTGTATTCTAGGTACTGTGCTAATTTCTGGTGTTACTAATACAAAAAAAAAATATGAAACAGTCTCCATCCTCAAGAAACTCATGTTCTAGTATAACACATATAGGGAAAGAGTAGCCAGTAGAGTAATTGTTTGAAAGATCACTGAGAGAGTGAGAGAAGCTATAGGGGAATGAATTGCCATATATCTATTCAGTAGCAAAAGCAGTAGCAATGTAATTATTGTTTTTCACCTGAAAAGTATATGGGAATATATGTGTAATGAGCAAAGGTTAGGCAGGAAGATGGCTGCAATCAATGGTGATGGTTATATTTGTTTGGTGTAGGTGAAGAAGAAGGGAGCTTGATCTTCCCTGATGAGTGATGAATTTCCCACAGTCGTGCTTCTTGACTTATCAGCTATCTTCTTGCCCATCATCTCACTGTCCATGCACACATGCTTTCCAATTACAGGCCCTTTCCATGATCTCAGTTTATGACTAAATGAAATCTTTGAGTTCTTTAGAATCATAATTTAGAAGTACTCTCGAAGTATAATTATCAACAATAACCATATGATCCTTCAAGAATATTCATCTCTCTGTTCTCTTTGATATTGTTCCTCTAAAAGGGAGGTTACTTCTATTTGAATTGTCTTTGAAAGTCTCTGAAGAACATCTGGCAGGATAAGGTACAGTAATGATGCTCTTTCTTGAATGTAACTGTCAAGCACCCAAATTCTACTGCAGAGAGCAAAACTCCAATGGGCTGACCATATTGTTCAAATGTCAAAAGGTATATTTTGGAGAACTCGTGCAAGAATGGTGGTCAGAAGAAGTGATACAAGGACACTCTCAAGGTCTCTCTGAAGAACTTTAAAAATGATTGCATGATATAGGAGATGTTAACAAAGGCGCGTCCAACATAGTGTACCTGTATCAAAAAAGGCACTCTACTCTATGAGCAAAACAGCATTGCAGTAGGCTCAAAAGAAATGTGAGATCTGCAAATTTAGGGACTTCTCTCCCTCAAATATACATATGGATCATCTGTGCCTGACCTATGGCTGAGCAATGGTAGCTCATAGTGGTCTGCTCAGCCACAGTGGGACACCCTTTAACTTAATTTTAACACAGCTTGCCATTTTGGATGTCATTTTTGTCGTCTCTGAATACAAAGGACAACAACCAATCAGACCAATTAATGGGTAAGGACAGTAACACATTTCTGTCTAGGTTCATTATCAGAGTGACAACCTTCATTCATTTTCATTGTGAATTAGAAAAATTTATTCATGGTAAATTTTCTTATAATTTAATTTTTCTAAAATGTTGTTATTTAGCAATTCCCCATGTTACTGAAAAGGACTGCTCAGAAGAAAAGCTCCTAGCAAGACTTCTGTTCTAAGATGATGACTGGGAAAAGGAAAAAAAAAAAAGATTTCCAAGAGACAGAAAGACATTGTTAAATGCAGTCCAGTTCAACTAACATTTATTAAGCAGCTATTATTTGCAACATCTAACTGTTCACAAGTGAGTAAATCAAGTAAGAAAGCAAAGAGATCTAATGATTCAGGGATAAAGAAAGGCTTCTCATTGGTGAGTCACAAAGAAAGGATTCTAAAAGGAAAGTAGTCAGATAAGGCTCCCCACTGTTAAGACATAAAGGAAGTGAAAGATCCCACAAAATCTATTCCAACAGGGATAGGAGAAGACTGTGCAAAGGAAGTCAGTTACTATCTAGCAATTAGGGTAGCTTTGATGCAATGACTCAATCAATAAATCAACAAACACTTATTAATTGTCTACTATACCAAGTATCATGTTTGTGAAGGGGGTAGAGAAGTGTACAAAAGAAAATAATATGAAATAAATCTGGATAGGCTGATTCTTGCCTTGTGAGCAGTTTTAAATACCACTTGGGAGTAAACAGGAGCCATATAAAATCCTTGAACATTTAGAATTTCTACAGGGTCATATTTTTTTTAATTTATTAATTTTATAATTATAATTTTTGACAGTACATATGCATGGGTAATTTTTTTTCTTTTTTTGAGTTTTTTTAAATTAATTTTATAATTATAACATTCTTTACAACATTATCCCTTGTACTCCCTTCTGTTCCAAATTTTACCCTACTTCCCTCCACCTCCTCCCCTAAATAGCAGGCATTCCCATACATATTAAATATGTTATAGTATATTCTATGTATAATATATATGTGCAGAACCGAATTTTAAAGTTGTTGTTGTTGTTGTTGCAAAGGAAGAATTGGATTCAGAAGGTAAAAATATCCTGAGGAGAAAAACAAAAAATGCTAACAGTTTACACTCATTTCCCAGTGTTCCTTTTCTGGGTGTAGCTGATTCTGTCCATCATTGATCAATTGGAATTGGATTAGCTCTTCTCTATGTTGAAGATATCCACTTCCATCAGAATATATCTCCATGCAGTATCATTGTTGAAGTGTATAATGATCTCCTAGTTCTGCTTGTTTCACTCAGCATCAGTTCGTGTAAGTCTCTCCAAGCCTCTCTGTATTTATCCTGCTGGTCATTTCTTACAGAACAATAATATTCCATAACATTCATATTCCATAATTTACCCAACCATTCTCCAATTGATGGGCATCCGTTCATTTTCCAGTTTCTAGCCACTACAAAAAGGGCTGCCAAAAACATTTTGGCACATACAGGTCCCTTTCCCTTCTTTAATATTTCCTTGGGATATAAGCCCAGTAGTAGCACTGTTGGACCAAGGGGTATGCACAGTTTGATAACTTTTGGGGCATAATTCCAGATTGCTCTCCAGAATGGTTGGATTCTTTCACAACTGCACCAACAATGCATCAGTGTTCCAGTTTTTCCACATCCCCTCCAACATTCATCAGTATTTGTTCCTGTCATGTTAGCCAATCTGACAGGTGTGTAGTGGTATCTCAGAGTTGTCTTAATTTTCATTTCTCTGATCAATAGTGATTTGGAACACTCTTTCATATGAGTGGAAATAGTTTCAATTTCATCATCTGAAAATTGTTCATATCCTTTGACCATTTATCAATTGGAGAATGGCTTGATTTCTTATAAATTAAAGTCAATTCTCTGTATATTTTGGAGATAAGACCTTTATCAGAACCTTTAACTGTAAAAATATTTTCCCAATTTGTTACTTCCCTTCCAATCTTGTTTGCATTAATTGTGTTTGTGCAAAAGCTTTTTTAATTTGATGTAATTAAAATTTTCTATTTTGTGATCTAGTTCACCTTCGGACACAAATTCCTTCCTTCTCCACAAGTCTGAGAGGTAAACTATCCTATGTTCCTCTAATTTATTTATGATCTCAGTCTTTATCCTTAAATCTTGGACCCATTTTGATCTTAGTATGTGGTGTTAAGCATGTGTCCATGCCTAGTTTCTGCCACACTAATTTCCAATTTTCCCAGCAGTTTTTGTCAAATAATGAATTCTTATCTCATAAGTTGGGATCTTTTGGTTTGTCAAATACTAGATTGCTATTTTTATTCACTATCATGCCCTGTGAACCTAACCTATGCCTCTGATCAATTAGTCTATTTCTTAGCCAATACCAGATGGTTTTGGTGACTGCTGCTTTATAATATAGTTCTAGATCAGGTACAACTAGACCACCTTCATTTGATTTTTTTTTCATTACTTCCCTTGAAATTCTTGACCTTTTGTTCTTCCATATGAATTTTGTTGTTATTTTTTCTAGGTAATTAAATTAGTTTCTTGGGAGTCTGATTGGTATAGCACTAAATAAATAGATTAGTTTAGGGAGTATTGTCATCTTAATTATATTTGCTCGGCCTATCCAAGAGCACTGAATGTCTTTCCAATTATTTAAATCTGACTTTATTTTTGTGGCAAGTGTTTCGTAATTTTGCTCATAAAATTCTTGACTTTTCTTTGGTAGATGGATTCCCAAATATTTTATACTATTGACCATTATTTTGAATGGAATTTCTCTTTGTATCTCTTGCTGTTGGATTGTGTTGGTAATGTATAAAAATTCTGAGGACTTATGTGGATTTATTTTGTATCCTGCAACTTTGCTAAAGTTCTGAATTATTTCTAATAGCTTTTTAGCAGAGTCTTTGGGATTCTCTAAATATACCATCATGTCATCTGCAAAGAGTGATAGTTTGATTTCCTCATTACCTACTCTAATTCCTTGAATCTCTTTCTCAGCTCTTACTGCCAAGGCTAGCATTTCTAGTACAATGTTGAATAATAATGGTGATAGTGGGCAACCTTGTTTCACTCCTGATCTTACAGGGAAAGGTTCCAGTTTATCGCCCTTACATATGATGTTTACTGAAGGTTTTAAATATATTCAGCTTATTATTTTAAGGAATAGCCCATTTATTCCTATACTCTCAAGTGTTTTTAGTAGGAATGGATGTTGCATTTTATCAAATGCTTTTTCTGCATCTATTGAGATGATCATATGTTTTTTGTTAATTTGGTTATTGATATAGTCAATTATGCTAATATTTTTCCTAATATTGAACCAGCCCTGCATTCCTGGTATAAATCCCACTTGGTCATAGTGTATTATCCTGGGGATGATTTTCTGAAGTCTTTTTGCTAATATTTTATTTAAGATTTTAGCATCAATATTCATTAAGGAGATTTGTCTATAATTTTCTTTCTCAGTATTCAGCTTACCTGGTTTAGGTATCAGTACCATGTCTGTGTCATAAAAGGAATTTGGTATTTTTTCAATCCCTATTTTTTCAAATAGTTTATATAGCATTGGAGTTAGTTGTTCTTTAAATGTTTGGTAGAATTCACATGTAAATCCATCTGGTGCTGGGTTTTTTTCTTAGGAAGTTAGTTAATAGCTTGTTCTATTTCTTTTTCTGAGATGGGACTATTTAGACTACTTACTTCTTCATCTGTTAATCTGGGCAAGCTATATTTTTGAAGGTATTCTTCCATTTCATTTAAGTTATCGAATTTATTGGCATAAAGTTGAGCAAAGTAGCTCCTAACTATTGTTCTAATTTCCTCTTCATTAGTGGTGAGTTCTCCCTTTTCATTTTCAAGACTAACAATTTGCTTTTCCTCTTTCCTTTTTTTAATCAGATTTGCTAAGGGTTTGTCTATTTTGTTGGTTTTTTCATAGAACCAACTCTTAGTTTTATTAATTAATTCAATAGTTTTTTGTTTTGTTTTTTACATTCAATTTTATTAATCACACCTTTTATTTTTAGAATTTCAAGTTTAGTGTTTGTCTGAGGGTTTTTAATTTGTTCCTTTTCTAGCAATTTTAGTTGTAAGCCCAATTCATTGACCCTCTCTTTCTCTATTTTATGCAAGTAGGCCTGTAGAGATATAAAACTTCTCATTATTACTGCTTTGGCTGTATCCCACACATTTTGATATGATGTCTCATTATTGTCATTTTCTTGGTTGATGAATTTTTTCAATGTCTATTTTACCCTCTGTTTCCAAAACTTCTGGGCAGTTCTCTTTGATAATTTCCTGGAAAATAGTGTCCAAGCTCTTTTTTTCCTCACATTTTTTTTTTTTCAGGGAGTCCGATTATTCTCAATTTGTCTCTCCTGGATCTGTTTTCCAAGTCTGTTGTCTTTCCAATAAAGTACTTGACATTCTTTTCAATTGTTTCCTTTTTCTGGGTTTTGCTTGACTACTTCTTGGTTTCTCCTTGAGATTTCTACTTGTTTGAGTCTAATTTTCAATGATGTATTTTCTTCACTCACTTTTTTTATATCTTTTTGTAATTGTCCAATTGAGTTTTTATCTTCTATGGAATTTTTTTCCATTTCATTCATTTTATTTTTTAAATGTTTTAAATTTTTTAATTTTTTAAAATGTTTTCTTTTTCCAGCTCACTAATCCTGTTTTCCTTGAAGTTGTTTACCTTTTCTAATTCATTAATTTTATTTCTCAATGATTTGATCTCTTTATCCACTCTGGATAACTTCTCCAGGCTCTCTTGCCAAGCTTCCCTTTCCTTTTCCCATTTCTCTTCCAGCTCTCTTGTGAGAGCCTTTTTGATTTCCTCTATGAGATTCTTTTGTATTGAGGAGCAGATCATATTCCCCTTAGGGGATTCCTCTGGAGACAATCTGCTTTCAGTCTCCTCAGTATTTGAAGTCTGCTCTCTCTCCATACAGAAGCTGTCAATGGTTAGAGCCCTTTTGAATTTTTTGTTCATTTTGTCAGAGCGGGAATCAAAGAAAACAGATTGACAAGAGAAACAATTGGTCTGTTTTTTTTTTTTTTTTTTTTTGGAGGGGCTAGGGCTGGATGGTGTTACAGTCTACAGACTGCTGGAGACAGCAGCGAGGCACTTACAGGACAGTGATGGCTGCGCTGCATCTGTGCTCTGAGGCTCTAAAAGGAGCTGAGTCACAACGGGTGGGGGTGGGGGTGGCCAATCTGAGAGACACTAGCTTTCTGGGGTTTTATTCTTTACCTCCAGTGTATACACCTTCTCTGCTGCTTCTGGCTTGCTGCCAAGAAGGAACATCCACACTGGGCTAAAAGTCTTTTCGCTTAAACAGAAGAGATTGCACCCCTCTCCCCTCTGGTCTGACCTGTGTGAGCTGCCTGTCTCACTCTGGCTGCCTGCCCTCGGTCTGCTCCTAGTCTGTTCGACCCTCCCCCGAGCAAACACAGACCTTCTCTGGCGAATTTCAAGGATGTCTTCTCTTGGTGATTATTTGTGGGTTTCTTTTCAGGTCACGCATTAATTCCGAGGCTTGTCATGAAGTAAGTCCTGAGAGAAAATGCAGAGTTCAAGCAGCGGGCTGCCTCCACGCAGCCATCTTGGCGGGAAGTCCATGGGTAATTTTTTTTTACAACATTATCCCTTGTATTCACTTTTCCAAATTTTCCCCTCCCTCCCTCTACTCCCTCCCCTAGATGACAGGCAATCCCATACATATTAAATGTGTTACAGTATATCCTAGATACAATATATGTGTGTAAAACCAAATTTCTTGTTGCATGGTAAGAATTGGATTCTTACCTGGGTAGAAAGACAATAGTGCAAACATTTTACACTCAGGGTCATATTTTGAAAGGTAAAAATGTGTTAGAACAGCTTCAAGCATTGAATTGGTATTTCATAAATAGATTAAGTGATTCTAAAGATATGAGATTCAAGACGCTATTGAAATTTTGCAAGTCTTAAATTAACCACCAATCCCGTGGCTTTCCCATCCCCATTTTTTGTTTATTTAATAGTAAGTCCAGGGCTTTTTTTTTTCTGGGTTTTCTCACTGTTACTGTTTCTTCTCTTCATGTTTGCTTTCCAAGTTTGCCTAAAGGAAAAAGATGTAACTTTTACCAGGTATCCATTATAAGTTCTGGAAGGCTTTTAACCCAGACCAGATGTGAATGATGGCAGGATTTTCAAAACTGTAAATTAACTTTTTAAATTATCAAATTTTATTTTAATAATTATATAATAACTATCTCATATAACTAATGCAGGATATTATAATATTTATTATGTTCAAATAACTATTTAAACAATGTTCAGTGTAATTGTTTTCCTTAGTAATCTTGTATATCCTATCTTAGGCATTTACATACTAAGAAAGAGTCTCTAGGCTTTCTCACATTGACAAAGAAGTCCATAATACAGAAACAGCTAAGGTTCTCTGGTTTAGAAGGAAATAATCAAATTTCTTCCAATATTTTAGGAGTTTTGGGGCAGCAGAAATTTTCTTTGTTCTGCTTTTGTCTGGCCCCATCAAGAATTCAAGCAGGAAGGATGATGAATTAGAGATAGATGGAGACAGATTTCAGTTCAAAATATCCTGACAATTAGATCTGTCCAAAAAATGACTGCCTCAATAGTAATGAGTTCCAAGTTACTGCAGATCTCAGGGCATGGGGTGGATAAGCACTTGTCAGGAATTCCAAGCAGAATTTCATGATGTGGGTAAAGGTTGAACTCAGTAACATCTAAGGTCTTTTCCAATTCCAGCATTCTATGCTTTCTGTCTCTTTGGTTATGCCCTCTGAAAAGAACAAATGACCCTTTCAAGTTTTTGAAAGATTTCACTCTTAAATACTGCAGGGGCTTAAAATAATAAAGGGGAATGTTGACAAGTTCACATATCCTCAACAGATAATGTTGATGCTACATATAAAACATAGTTCTTGGTCTTACTTGACTCACTATCATTTATTTAGCCACCTGTTCTTTTAAAGAACTTGGATGGTCAGAGTTGTCTGGATTGGATGATATATCAAATTTCAGTCTTATAGTAAATAAATTTGATTTGGAAGAATGCTATGAGACCATCCTTCAAGGATCTTTTTTTTTTTTTTTTTTTTTTTGTAATTTTGTAAAGAACTAGGCTTGAAGTCAACACCTAAATCCAAATCCTACCTCAAACACACCCTTAATTGTGTGACTCTAGATTAGTCAATTAATTCTGTGTCTCTTTTTTCTCATCTGTAAAATGTTAAATTATAATAGCTCCAAGTTCCCTTCTACATGTAACTTTATGTCCTGTGGCCCTATAGATATAGAAGCCGTGGGCTTTTGGCAGATATCTGCTCTTGGATCCTTAAATTAAGCCTTTCCTGGGAATTTAAGTCTATAAGGAACTGACAATAGCTCCCTTCAACATTGTTAATGCTGGTTATGGGTTTCTGTAAGCTCTTTCCTCCTTGGTTCTGTGAGGAGAAAAATATTTCCTTGTTTGGCTTCCAAAGCATTCTCTATGTGAGCTTTAGGCTATTCTGCGTTAAATCCTGATTGCCACATACTCCATCCTTTGGATCTTGTTTCTGGCTACCAAGAGCTGTTTCTTACATTTGGCCCAGCACCACTCTCCTGATTGGTTTTCCTTAATCATATTTGGTAGCCCAAAATAACATCAAAAGCTTCATAGGTGAATGTTTATAGATTTACAGGCATTAAGTCTCACAAAACTCGAAACAGACAGACAGGTACAGCAAATTTCAGTGGAAGGCAGTGAATTTGGAATCAGGAGTGAGTTCAAATCTCAGTTCTCTTTTCTACTTCCTGGGTGATCATGGCCACTCTGGGCTTCAGTTTATCTACAAAGAATAAGGCTGCTGGCTTAGATTACCTCTGAGATCCCTTTTTGAGGTTTTGAAATTCTACAATCCCTCGTTAGGCTTCATAGAGAATTTGGAATTGGAGAGGGACATTGAAGGATATTTAAGAACTGGCCAGCAAGAATAGTACTAAGACAAAGAAAGATAGGAATATCCAGGTGCAGCATATAATCTGAGCAAAGGAATAAAAATAAAGAAGGAATAATTTTTATGAAAAGATCAATTTAATGAGTTGACTGTAATAAAGAGTAAGTAAAAGGAAATAATGAAAATAGTGGAATGGTGGCAGGATCCAAATTATAGAAGGTCTTCAATGTCAACAGTTTAGATTTTATTTTATAATAAGATCCAAATTCTTCCATTATATAGATTATTGACTTTTAATTATTGCAGCTAGGTTGCATAACAAATAAGAGCACGGGGCCTGGAATCAGGAAGTCATCTTCCTGAGTTCAAAACTGGCCTCATACACTTGGCAAGCTGTGTGACTCTGGGCAAATCACTTAACCTTGTTTGTTCCAGTTTTCTCATCTATAAAATGAGCTGGAGAAAGAAATGCAAACCACGCCAGTATTTTTGCCAAGAAACCTTCAAGAGGGGTCATAAAGAATTGGACATGACAGAAACAACTGAACAATATTATACAGCAGAGGCAAAATGTAGTAATGTAGAAAGTAAAAATATAGTGGAGATCTAAAAAATACACTATATCTTCTTCTTTCCTGTATATAACATCAAATATGAAGATAAAACTTTGAAGATTCACCCATTTTCTAAATTATATAAGACACAATGCTAACCCAATTTTGGCAATTCTAATGTCTCTGTGATTTAAAATGGAAGTTTTCCCCTTGTTTGAAAATTAGTAGAAAATAATGAATGGTCAAGGAATTGCAATGAAACAATTATGTTATAAGGCACAGCTCTTCAAAAATTGTTTCCCCTCTTGGCAAACGTTCATGAAGATGACATGTAATTTTAATGAATAAAATGCAAAGTGTTCTGAGGCAAGGTATCATCTCCTTCAATTTATTGGTTGCCTAAACTATACAAGTAAAATGAGTTTGACTTATGCTCCACAGTGGAACATTCAGCATAATTGCTTCTTTGCTGTCTTCCTCTCATTTCCCCTATATCTGATTTAAAAGTGAAGGGGGAAGAAATGCCATATTAATGGTAGTAATTGTTGCCTAATGGCAAGCATGCTGTCAAATTAGCCGAAATGCCCATCGAACAAAAAACTTGTATATGGTTTGCCAAACTATTAAGGCCATTATGGGAAACATGAAATTGATTTATTTTGCTCATTGCATTAACCTCATCTTGCATACTCATCAGTTCTTCATACAGGGCAAAGTAAATGCACCTTGATGTTTTAAAAAATTAAATTGAACATAAAGTCATTCTCTTTTAAAAGCAAGACATTATTATAATAACAAGAGGGTGACTAAGCCTGCTGGAATCTCCATTACTCGTAACTAAATGAAGTTTTGGTAATAGAGTCCTCATGGAAAATAAATTTTGTGTCACTGTACACAAAATGTAATTAGTAGCAAGCAAGCTTTATTTTTCTGTGTTACGGGCTCTTTGATCCACAAAGCCAAGAGACAGACACTTTTTCACCTAACTACAAGCAATTTAGGGGGAAAGATCAGCTGTCTGAACAAAAACTCAATTTTAAATTGGCAATTGCAAAATAAATGATGTGGTCTGGTAATTTTTGATGTAATATTGAGCCCATACACAAATGCCCATAAAATTAGAGCATCAAATTAAAAAAAAAGTCTAAAAGATGGCTTTCTGGAAAATATATTTCATGTGTCAGAACAATTCTGCTTTCTGAAGCAGTTAATCAATTTAAAGTGCATTTGTCAAGTATTCCATGGTATAGTCCACTAATATGCTGTTACTGGACATACTCATAATATGCTGTTACTGGCCATATTCATTTGTTGGACAGCTCCTCTGGATTTAATCTTGCACATGCTATCCTTTGGTTCCATAGACCAATATGATTTTAAACATGCAATTATTAAGCAATTTTGAATGAAAGTTTTGGCTTACATTTTTAAAATTCTTTTATTTGTTTGATATTTTATAGGTACCAAACAGTTTTAAACTAATTTGCTCATTCAACTAAATTTATTCAGTGGCTTTGACATATAATACATTGTGGGAGAATACCAAGATTTTTAGAAAATATTGCCTATAATACAAGACTTTGCAATCTCTACAAACTAAGGCATGTATAGAAATAAGCATGCTGAAAGACAAAATATGTGAAATTCCATATAAGTAGTACAGTTCATAAACGATAAAGGAGATAAAAGGAAAGGAAAGTAACTTTTAGCAAATCTCATCAGAAGAGATTCAATAAAAGAGATACCATTTGCTTTAAGGATTAAAGCATATGATTTTCAAAAGGTGGAAGAAGGGAAAATATAGAGATGAAGTGGAAAATTACTGACTTTGTTTATAAGACTGCAAACAGAGCACTAGGATTACCTCACTGCAAGGATGTGGTAGGACACATTGTGGGAAAGGGACATAGCAATGAGCCTGTGGAAGTTATAAATGCCAAGTCTAGCATTTGGACTTTGTTCACGAGGGAGTCACTGAAGACATCTGAGCAAAACACAGTTGTTGTCCAAATTGCATTTTTGGAGAAATTAATTTGGCAGTAGAATGTAAACTTGATTAGAGGAAGGAGAGATAGGAGTCAAAGAGAATCTGGTCAAATCTAAACCTTGATGGTAACTCAGAGGTCAGTTAGTCCAAGCAAAACCAGATGCACTATACCCTCAGAAATATCTAATGAAGCTGTTGTTTAGTTGTCCTTCGTTATCAAAGAAAAACTAAAATGACATCACTATGTTGGGGTCAAGGGATGGAAGTATCCAATTGTGGCTCATCAAACTAATAAGAACTAAGAAGGTTGTACCATACAGCTGGCAAAGAGAGCCCATATGACATTTGGAGTGGAGATATTTCTACATATGCACATCTCACATTTCTTTTGAACTATTAGGATTCTGCTTTGCTCATAGAATACAGCACTTTCTTTAATGTAGGTGTGCCACGTTGGGAGGACCTGTGCCAGTTTCTCCCATGTTGTACAACTGATAAAGTTTTTTTAGAGAGACTTTGAGAATGTCCTTGTATCACTTTTTCTGAAAACTGTGTGAGTGCTCCTTGTGTGAGTTCTGTGTAAAGAGTTTTTCAGAAAAACTTACATTTGACATTCAAAAATGTGTTTCTGAGTCATACTGATCAGTTAAGCTGTACATAATGGCCAAATTAGCTCAAGGAAGGGCCTCTTTGTCCAGTACCTTCTCTTACCAGGTAATCCTTCTAAGATAATTCAAATAGAAACAATTCAATTTTGTGGCATAAGACTAAAATATAGTTCAAGTTTCATGACATGTAACAATGAGGTCAGTGCAGTGGCTCTGTAGACCTTCAGTTTGGTAGGCAGTCTAATACTCCTGTTCTCCCACATTTGCCTTCAGAATCTTCCAAAAATTAAGTTAGGTTTATCAGTGCATTCATTAACCTCATCAATTATGTGGACATCCCTGCCTGAAAAGTTCACTGTCAAAGGAAATGAACTTATCTTCCATATTAAACATCATTCCATTTTCTGTAACTGTAACGTGCTGTTGTCTCCAGAAGCTGCCGATCGCTCTCTGGGAGGAGATCTGCTGTGTCAACTCAAATCTCTCAGACAGATTCTTCTTCCTGCAGAGAACCTGTCTCCAGACAGTTGCTGTTAACTCTAGTCCAGAGAAGTGATTTCCCTTCCTGCAGAGAGCTGCCTCAAGTCTGGTCTAGAGCAGAGACTCACTTTTCCCCCAGAACTGCCCTCTTTTATCCTCCCAGAGAATGGGCGTGGGATAATGCAAGGGCTTCTGGGAAGAATTACTTCAACGAATGAACTTGCTCCTCCTAAGCATGCAAGCTCTTCACCAGAAATTCACAAGTAAAACTCCCAGTCATGGCCGGAACTAGAGAATTATCAAGTACTGACTTAGCAATTAGTAAGAACCTAATATCTCATTATTTCATTAGCACTTAGTAAGAACCTAACATGTAACTAATGGTTCCATGCATGGATGATGTGGTGCTGGTTGGTGCAGAACCTGTGTTTTCTTGGTGTTCATCCTCAGGCCAAAATTACCACAAACAACAGAGAACTGATCTATACTTTGTTGCATCTCACCCTCAGAGGTGATATAAACAATTATCCAAGACCAAAAAATCATGCATTAACTCTCCTTCCACTTTAGTTTTGACCGTAGATTTTTCAAATTAAATAATTTACTGTCAGTGCAGTAGCTGACCTTGATAACATTTTTGTCCTCTTTGAATGTGTCTGATAATATTGTTGAAAACACCACGCTAAAAAGCATGGGAGCAAGCACAGAAGCCATGTAAGTATGCTGTCATGAAATGGATGTAAAATATCTATGAACTGTGGGCAACCAAATTTTGCCATAATTTCCTACAAGGTCTCATGACTCACACTATCAAAGGCAATAGTCATCTTGGTGAATAATGTGTCCAGAATTTTATTTTGCTCTTGGCATTTCTTCTGGAATTATTGAGCAGCAAACACCATATCAACTATTCCTTGGCTCTTTCTGAAACCACAGTGGCTCTAAGGTAGATCACCATCTTCCAGGTGAAGGAAGATTCTAGAAAGAATCTTGCCAACAATAATTAAAAGAAGGACACAGACTCAACCCTATGATTGTCACAGGGCAATTTATTTCTTTTGCTTTTATAAAGATGGATAATGTAGGAACACTTGAACTTATGGGGGGAAACCTCTGCTTTCCATATAGCTCAAATTTCAGTCAGCTGTTTTACGAGCTGTGCGCCTTCTGTCTTGTAAATCTCTGGTGGAATAGAATCCACATCAGGAATTTTGCCACATGAGAGGAGTTTAATGACACGTGGAAGCTCTTCGTCTACTGGAAATTTGGCTAGAGAGAAATGACTTCAATTTGAATTGAAATGATCAATGACTTCAGTACTGATTGATGATGATTTGTTGAGAATACTATGGAAGTATTTAGTCCACAATTAATGTGGCTCCATCAACACTACAGTCGAGATATATCATAGGTCTTTGATATATAAATAGCCTCCAGGGCATCATAAAAACATTTTGGACTATTATCACACATGTAAAACTGAATTTCATCTACTCATTAGCCAAGAATTTTGCATCACTCTAAGCTTCTATTTCATTTCACTTTTGATGGAGTTAAATGCTGTTCTTTGAGAAGGATGAACGATCCTATTGATAAATCCTGTAGAGTTCTCATTTTTCATTTAGCAGCTTCTGAATTTCTCCATCAATGTCTTCAGACTAATATTGATGCTTATGAGTGTTCTGACCCAGCTTAGTAAATGAAGTCTTTAAAAGCTGACCATTCCTTTTGTGCTCTATTTTTGCCAATTGTGTGTTGGCTCAGCTTTCCCTTCAAATTTGCAATAAACTGTTCCCACTGAGGTGTCCTAATCTGTTGACTTTAAGTCTTCTGTTAATCATTTTGTTTTGGGGCCACCCTATTTTTTACATGTAAATATTTGACTTAGAAAGGATAAGTCAATGGTCAGCCCAGCACTCTGTATCATATAGTACCTTCATCATTCACATCCTGACTGTCTATCTCTTATAATTATTGAATACCAATATTTTCTGCAAAGGTGCATCAATGAAGTTTTATTGTGCTTGGGTAATTGGAAGCCAGGATTGGTGAAGAGAAGACCATAAAATCAGAAGTCTTCAGAAGTAAATGTTTTCTTTGCTGTTTCTGACTCCATTTCTTCCAAGGACACCTTGCCACATCTGGAAGTCTGTGCCCACTCTTGCATTAAAGTCATCCAGAATAATAACATTTTTCTTTTTCAGCACATTAATGATGGGTGTCTCCACATATTCATAATTTTTCTTTGACCTCATCAAGGTCTATCAGGATGGGAACACCATTATTAATGATGATGGTGGTATTATGCTTTCCTGCATGACAGTCACACTGTCATGAGCTGCCTAATCACTTTTTGGTAGACATACAGACCTGTTGAATAACCCATGTCAGCTTCACAGTGATTTCCTTAATTGAAGCAACTCTGCTGTGAGAGTGGGGAAGGGAATGTGTATGTAGCTCTAACTTTGGCCTTCATTCCCCAGTTTTACTCAGGACTATTATTTGAATGTGATTCCTGCTGCGTTCTCTCAAGACAAAAGCTATTCATCTTTGAGATTTGCTGGATTTTGTCTAGTCCATAAGCATGCTCACATTCTATGTACTGATAGTGAATAGAATCATCTTTGTAAAAGTTCTTGTATATTTTTGGTATTATCACCCCATGGTGGGATCCCTGCCGACTATAAGAAACAAACCAGGGTTGGATAAAGCAGCCAGGGCAGCTAGGTAATGCAGTGGATAGAGCACCAGCCCTGAATTCAGGAGGACCCGAGTTCAAATCTGGTCTCAGACACTTAATACTTCCTAGCTGTGTGACCCTGGGCAAGTCACTTAACCCCAGCCTCAGGAGAAAAAAGAAAAAAGAAAGGATGAAGCAGCTAATTTTGGGGGCATCTTTTTCTAACCCCTTCTTCACACCAAAAGGTGAGCAGTGTGGTCTTTTAAAAAAAGCTACTCAGACACCCAAAGACAAGACTACTTCAGTCTACTGAGAAGATGATCCTACACAACCTGAGCCATCTGTATGCAAGATTGTGATTATAACTCTCAGTGTATCCATATGTAAGGCTTCATCTCTTCTCCACCACTGGAAGACTTTAAGATTGGTTAAGTAGTGGTAGTGATTCATGCATGAATTGGATTTAAGCAAGTAAGAGCTGTGCAAAAAATATTGGCCCCTGTTCTCTATTCCAGAGTCATCAAGGTCCACTAGCAAGACAAAGTTAAGACAATTGATGATGGTGTAGGATGTAGTAGATGAACTTGGCATCTTTTATGTCTAATCAAGTTCTAACTATTCCACAGTACATGCTTCTGCTGCCTGTGAGGCTGTTAAAACAAATTATTTTAACTTGCTGATTTCTCTAGGGGAAGTCTTCCCATGCTTGGGGAAGACCCCTTTCTAACTTACTGAAGGGTTTGAGACTAATTTCTGAAATATTGTAAACATTTAATAAATAGAAGTTGACTAATAATTGTTTTTTGTATAGGTTCTACTGAAAAGCCTCCAGGGATAGACAGCGTATTTCATTTTTGGATAATTATAAGCAAACCAAGATGATTTAATTTCCACTATTTTTCTTGCTCCTGCTATCAAGGGCCAAAGAGGAAAAAAAAACTAAATTTTCTATAACATGATAACTTTTTAGAATTTTTGAGGGCGCATATCATATCCACACTCCTTTCTTCCAATCTAAATGTCTCAAGTTCATATATGAACCTTTCATTGGGCATATGGCATAGTTCTTACCTTTTCCCTGCTAATCTTTACTCAGCATACTTTAGTGTCTATGCCTTTTTAAAATGTGTTGCCAAGAACTAAGCATAATACAGGGCTAAAAGGGTAAAGCAATACCCTGAAATGGAAAAAATTAGTAGGAGTGGTCAAAAAGGGATCTGGATGAGGAAGACTTTGAAAGAACAGAGAAACCTTGAAAACTGATTGTGTGGGTAGCATAATATAAGGAGAGAGGGTAAAGATGACTGCATTTTTAAACCTACTTGATTTGGGAAATGATTTAAACCTTAGTAAAACTAAGGAAGTCAGGAGAAGGTGTTGCTTTGAAGGGTAAAAGTAAAGAAATGAAAAGTTCAAATTTCTGTATGCTGAGTTAGATGAAATACAAACATATCAAGGTCTGACTAATAATTGGAATAAATTATTTCTAAAAATAATAACACTTAAAATTGTAATATATTTTACACATATAATATTATTGATTCTGTATGGAACTATGAAGATGCCAAGACTGATGTCAGATTGAAGAATCATGGATTCAAATGAACACACTTTAGGAACCCAAACCTAGAAATAATATATTTCAACCTCTTAAAGATGTAGAAACCAGGACCCATTATTTGTTTCAGTGGGCTTATGCACTTAGAAGTTGAGCTGTGTTCATAACTTCACTGTCCTAACCACCTAAGCAAGTGCTCTTTTCAAAATACTACACAAGAAAGAGTTCTGGAAGGAGATGAGAAGAGTTCCAGGGGAAAGGAAATAGTAAGATAACACATGTACAAGTATTTTGTGAACCTTTAAATACTATATCAATGTCAAGTGTTATTTTATTTTTAAAATCCATGGTGAAAAAAAAATAAAGAAGACTCCCAGGCAACTTTATGTAACCTCAATGGGTATAATGAGAAATGAGCATCATTTATAACTGAAAATTATAGACATGAGTTTAAGAGGATAAGGTAAACTGAATCAGTGATGATTTTATTATTGAATGTAAACTTCTTACAAAATAAGTGTAATGTTCTAGTTAGCTTTTTGTAGATCTTGGGACCAGCCTTCTTTTCAGCTGAGTAATCAGAGAATAGCCAGCGATAAAGTCCAAAAGTCTTTATTGTCTTCTTCACCTGGGGCCCTGGCTAGTTTTCTGGAGGCCCTTCAGCCGGGCCTTAGTCTCAGTGGAGAAATGAAGGAGGACAGGCCACCACCACAGTGGTGGGAGATGGAATGTCTCTCTCTCTCAGTCCTTGTTGGCACTTATATAACTCTATTATATTTACATCATCACAGGTGTCAATCTTGTAGAATAGGTGTGAATCTTGTAGAACTATATTAAGTACTAAGTACATATATTGAACTAAAGAACTATTAATCACCATGCTAAACTAGATAACCACGGTCTTTATCAACTCCTCTGAGCACCTTGTTTCAAGTATGCTTCTCTACAAATATGAATATAGTTTAAGAAAAAAATAGGATAAAAAAGAGATAAAAAGTAAAAGAAGAGGGGAAAGAGAAAAAGAATGGGAGGAAAGGAAAAAGAAGAAAAAGTGATAAGGGGAAAAGAGTAAGGAGAAAAGAACACTAGTTGATTTCATGTGCTAGCTATATGACCCTAGGCAAATGGTGAACTCTACCTATTCAGCTTTCTTATTTCTGAACTGAAATAATAATAGCACCTACTTCCCAGAGTTGTTTTGAGGACAAAAAATAATATTTGTAAAGTGTTTTGTAGACTTTTACATGAGGAAACTGAGGCTAAAATAGACTATATGACTTTTTAAAATCCATACAACTAATAATTGACACTGGAATTGAACTCGATGGTTGAAACTATCTCTAATTACAGCACTTTACTCAATATGAAGCAAAATGGGTACCATGAAATAATGTTATAAGAGTTCAAATGAAAGAAAGATTTTGTTCATCCTTAGCTGGTTTGGATTTTGTCTAAGCAAAGGGAATTTCAGAAGAAAAAGTATGGAGAACAGAGGTGGGAAATTACAAACTACAATCAGGTACAGTGAACAGGCCATTTTCAATTTAGGGAAAAGTTTAGGTTGGACAATATTGAGAAAGAAAAGTCTGAAAAAGGTAAAATGTAGTCTGTTTAGAGAGGATCTAAAAAGCCAGGTCAAAAACATAGCGCTTTATCTATCAGTTCACTGGAGCTAGTGATAGACTTTGATATGTGATTTATATGTACAAAGATATTTATAGCATCTCTTTTCTGGTGGCAAAAAATTGGAAATTGAGGGGATGCCCATGAATTGGGGAATGGATGAATAAATCATGGTATATAATTATGAGGCTAATGTATTATAAGAAATTATGAGCAGGAGACTTTTAGAAAAACCTGGCAACACTTCCATGAGTTCATGTAAAGTAAAATGGTATTGTAAAAATGGTGAACTGTGCTTGATTTAACTATTCTCAATAGTACAATAATTCAATATGAACTCTGAAGATGAGTTTTTTATGGTGTTATTTTCTTTAATATTTTTTGTTTCCTTTAGCAAGCTGTTGATTCATTTTTCATGATTTGCATTTTCTCATGCTTGCATCTCTTTCATTTCTCTTCCCAATTCTTCCCCTCCCTCTCATTTTTGAGCTCTTTTATGGCCTCAGACCAATTCATTTTTTTTTCTTGGAGGCTTTGCATGTAGGAGCTTCAACTTTGTTATCTTCTAAGTGTGTGTTTTGATCTCCCTTGTGACCATAGTAACTTTTTTGATCAGAAGGTATATATATATATATATATATATATATATGTATATATATTTGCTTTCTACTACTTGCCCTAGCTTATTATTCAGCTTTTAACTCTTTATTAAAGTAGCTTCTCCATTGTCTGGGACTGCCACCTAAGACTATGACTTGGATCTTAGTATGGCCAAAGCAACAAGAGTCCTACCTCAGACCTAGCAAAGTAACTCTTGTAACCTCCTTCTGAGCAGTTTTTCTGACTCCTTTGACTCAGTCTGTGGATTGAGAGCTCTAGAAGCAGCCACTGGTATTGTTTATTCAGTGACACCCAATTTGGTGGGGCTGGTCTACACTAAGATAGCTTGTTCTGTCTGTACTATTATCTACTCTTACCCAGACATAACCTTTCCTAATGACATTCTAAAGTGTCTTGGATGGAAAAATTGTTTCATTCCATCTTTTTGTGGCTTTTGCTGCTTTACAATTTGCTTAAAGTTATTATTGAAAAGTATTTGGAAGGATTTGGGTAAGAGCCTAGGTGCCTTTATTCTGCTATCTTGATTCTGACTAATTATTGACTTTCTTTAAGGATAATTTCATTCTCACAAATGTGACAAAAGAAAGGAGAGAGAGAGAAAAAAAAAAGAAAACTTTTGTCCTTGAGTCTATAACTAGAAATAAGGGAAAGATTGTTGATTTATAAATAGTGGGGGAAGAAGTTCCAGATCCCTTTTATTCTTTATTGCAGATGAGGGACAGATAGTCAGATAAATTTTAGGGAAAAATACTCAAATGTTTAGTAAAGGTTTAGGTTAGATCTCTGTGCTAAAATTCTAAAGTAGAATTCATCGTCCAAACCTTTTCTGCTAGTGCTTAATTGCCAAAACAAATGATTTTGGCAAGGAAGATTCTGTCTGAACAAAATGATTGCTTTTCAGGGAATTGACTAATTATTCAGGGGTTCTCAAACTACGGCCCACAGGCCAGATGCAGCCTGCTGAGGACGTTTGTGTGGCCCGCCGGGTTATGTCAAATGGGCTGAGGGTGGAGACAGAATGTGAGCTTTTGTTTTTACTATAGTCCGGCCCTCCAACAGTCTGAGGAACAGTGAACTGGCCCCTATTTAAAAAGTTTGAGGACCACTGGTATAGACTTTTAAAAATAGTTCTAGAAGATACTTGCAAGAGCAGGTAAGTGATGAAGAATACAAGCAGTGTCGCCAACTTCTAAGAAATGGGTCAGTGTCAAGAGTGCTAACTCACAGAATGAGCTCATCATAGTAATGAATAGTAATAGTAGCAGAAACAGCTTTTAAAATGATGACAAAGTCAAGAGTGAAAAATCTACTAGCCTATGGAAAGACTACAGAGGTAGAATAACTGCATTCAAGGCCCAAATGTGCAATTACTACACATTTGATCACTAGGCAAGTCACTTAAAATATCCAAACCTCAGTTTTCTCATCTGTGAAATAGAAATAATAAATCCATATTGCGGGCAAAGTGCTTTATAAAATCTAAAAGCACTACATCATACGTGTGAGCTATTACTTGAGCTTCACACCACCCTGCATGACAAGCATGGTTGAGATTATTGTATGAGTTCTACAGATGAGATAATCTAGAGGCAAAAAGGTCCCAAGAAATTTCCTCAAACTCACAAAATTAGTAGCAAGTACCATGACAAAAACTTAAGTCTCTTGATTCCTAATCTAGTGCCCTTCACCTTGAAATACCTTACATATACAATCTGCTTATGCTCATTTTGAGCCTTTTGGTCAACCTGTTGGTCATATACTAATGTAGTTGATTTCTGATATGAGTGCTAATACCACAAAAGATGATTACTTTTTTTTTTTTTTTGCAATTGTCAATAAGATTTTCTTTCCCCTGTTCTCAAGAATTTCCTTCCCTCCATGCAGGGGGAAGCTCAATTGGTGTACATTCATTGGCCAGGGTATAGAACTGGTGGTATGATGTCACCCTTAAGTTGGGCACATATTTTAATATCGTATACCTCCTTTATTTAAAGCTAAGCAGTCTCTATGTAGTATGCAATAATAACTTTATCCCTTGGGAAGCATGTAGAATGACCTCCAAAAGTATCCTTGCACAACATGGAGTCATGAAATGACTCCCAGCCCTCACCTTTATTCTATGTAGACCTATCCTCTGAGTGCCATAACTAAGGTGCTAAGTATTAGGGAGATTTGGGAAAGATGACATCACTCTTGGATTATTGGCTATCTCCAACCACTAGGCTTGAGTTCCTTAAAGACAAATAGTGTCACACAGAAAGGAGCCATTAATCCTCATAAGTATTAGATACTTTCAATGCTTGGATCTAGTCCATAAAAATAATGGAGTAAAAAACAGCTAAGGTACCCAGTCACAAATGGCTCATAACCACAAAACTTATGGGATGATACAATGTTCTTGAATTTCAATTTACATGATTGACATTGCCTTCAAATGCTCAACAATTCACATAGTCAGAAACAGACGGGCCATCTGCTTTCAAGATTTGCATCTCTTTATAGCTCAGATGTACTCGCAATAGCCAAATAGAGAGGGAAAATGACATCCTCTACATGTGATTTGTTACACTTTCAATTTTCTTTCTGCTAGACGTTTTATGCTAATTCCATGAAGGGATATTGACTTATCCCACAGCAGAGAATTCTGTCTGCTTATGAGCATTGCTAACACAAGGTGACCTCTCACTAGACTAAAGATAAAATAGCTTTTTATCAGCAGCCAAATCAAATTCTCAAGATATCCTAAGTAGAACTTCTGATGAGGAACTTCTAGGGGACATATAATATCACTAGACCTAAATTCCTGAATGTTGTTCTTTAAGACCAAATGGATACAGAAGAATCTATACACAGAATGATAAGGACATATTAAGGAGAAAGGCATCTTCAAGAAACAAACCCATATTATAGACAAAAAGTCTGTAAACAATTTACAGAAGTTCTATAGTAAATATTAGAATTGTTAGAAGAAATGATATAAGAATTTTTAAAAAATATTGTTTAAAAATGAGAGCTCTAAAGAAAAGAATGGGAAAGGAAATGAGAGTGTAGAATCAAAAGGAAAATAAACAATGCTGTATAAGAAATATGACTCCTTGAAAAGGATAAGATGAGAAAGATATAAATGTCTTTTTGAGACAAAAAATACTAGGGGAAGGAAAAAGTTTTTAAAAAAACCGAACTATATCACATTACTTATCAAAATAATTGAGTTTCAAAATAAGTTAAAGAAACATAATGTAATAATCACCAAACTACCTAAAAAATCTACCATTGAAAACCTAGATATCACATCTCAAGGAATCCTAAATAATAACTGCTCAGATCCATTAGAACTAAAAAGAATGGTAAAAATAGAAAGAATGTATGCCAAGAATGCATGAGACATTCTGCTACTGAAAGAAGTCTCAAAATCAAAACTTCTGGAATGTCATGGCAAAAACTTAAAACTTCTAGATCAATGAAGGAAAAAAAATATTGTTAATAGCCAGGGGTAAAAAAGAAAAAAAAGCTTAAATACTAAAGAAGCACAGTCAGGATTGTAGGAAATCAGCTATTACCATTAAGGAGAAAAAAAACCTTTGAATATAATGATCCAGAAAGCAAAATATAAAATTATAACCAAGGATAAGTTATCCTTGGATAAGTTATCTTCGAAAGATGATTATAAATCTATAAGGGGGAAATAGGGCTTTAATTAAATAAAGGACTTTCAAGTATTCCCAGAGAAGACAAGAGTAGATGCATTGAAATGGATAAAGCAGAGTAAAAGAGACATAGAAAAGTAAACACATATATGCAATTAGAAGACTCTATATATTGATGAATTTTTATTGATTATATTCTAAAAAGGAAAGAAGAAATAAATGAACTTATAGAGTTTAAAGAGTTACAATTGGAATAAATAAGGAAAGGGGCAGAGGATAATTTAGCATATTTTTATAATCTTAACAGAAAGGTATATTTTTAAATAGGAAAAAAAGAATCAAGTAGAGAAGAAAGAGATAAGAAAGAGAGAAATATTACTCCCATAATTAGATGTGTGACAAAACAAACCAAGCATTGAGAAACTTAGGTTGGAATGAATACACTATACATGAACTTCATTTTCATTGGAACCTGACTAAGGGGGATTAAGTAGAGGAGAGGTAGAGAAAGAAAGAAAGGGAGAGAATTTAATGTAGAAATGCAAATATATTGCACTAAACTCAGCAGTGAATTAGGGACAAGAAGAAGGGGGAAAGGAAATGAAGACTGAAGGTGGATTCAGGGAGAAATTCCTTAAAGCAAACTAACATTGCAGGAATAGAATATGAAGAGGGAATGAAAGAAACAAATGAAAATAAAAGGTAATAATTTGTAATTAGGGCATAAGCAAGAGAAAGAGAAAAGAAATATCGGAAGAGAAGCAGATCATACTGCTGATTTTTAATGGAATTTTTTTAAAAAAAGAAATGGTTAGGGAAACAAATAAAAGAATAAGATGGAGGTAAATACGAAATTAATCATTACAACTGAGTGAATAATCATAACTGGTAAACTTACCCATAAAATAGAAGACGGTGGAAAAATAGGTTAGAAAGCAGAATTGGAAAATGCGTGTTTATAAAAATTACTTGAAACAGATTCACATAGAATTGAAATAAGTGGCCAAGGAAAAATCTATTATCCCTCAAGTGAACTCAAAAAAGCAGAGGTAAGTCAATTATCTGACTAGATAGCATTCATAATCTCAGATAGACAACAATCAAAAAATAAAATAGAAAGAGATAAACATAAAACTATATGATGCATAACGACATTATAGACAATGAGATAATAATATTTTCATAAAAGTATATATGGTATATTTACCAAATGACATTGCATGTAAATATTTAGATTTTAATTGATTTTGTTGGAAGAAATGGACAATAAAGCTAATTATTTAAATTTGGGATGGAACAAGCCATCCACATTGAGAGAGAACTATGAAGTTAATTGTGGATTACAGCAGAATATGTTTACCTTTTGTTGTTGTTTGTTTATTTGCCTGTTTTATTTTCTTACTCATGGATTTTTTTCCCTTTTCACATCTGATTCTTCTTGCATAATATGACAAATATGGAAATGTTTTTAAATATTTAACCTATATCACATTGATTGCTGTCTTGGAAAGAGGGGAGATTAAGGGCAGGAATCAGACAAAATTTTAGAACACAAAGTCTTATAAAAATAAATGTTGAAAACCATTTTTTACATGTATCTAAAAATAAAATGTTGAAAAACTAATTGTTGGGGATCTTTATATACTTCTATGAGATATAGAACTATCTAACTAAAACATAAATAAGAAAGATCTAAGTAGAATTTCAGAAAAAGTTTTATATGACAGGTATCTTCTGATTTCTGAATAGGAACAGAAAATAGTATGCATATCTCAGCTATTCATTGTTTGTTTACAAAAATAAAAATTGAAGCCTATCCTTTATCATTCACATCACAATAAAGTTATATTCAGTAAAGAGCTTATGGATAAAAAAATAAGATTAATTGGAGAATTAATTTCAAGATTTAAGTTGAACAACATAGGAACAACTGAATATTTCCTAAAAGTAAAGAGAAAGTTATAACAAAATGATAAAGGGAGAAAGAAAGGGAAAAAAATATAAATGAAATAGAATCGAGTACCTAGACATCCATACAAATCTATAAGAAGATAAACCTACTGAAAATAAATATTTGGAAACTTGATTAACAATATAATATGGTAGAGAAAAATAGATTAAAAAATGTCATAATATATGGTACCATATTGTATTGTGTAACATAATAAAGCATAAAAAGTAACTACAAGAGAATTATATATTTATCTTAATTGTGAAAAGAACAGAAATTTGTTGCCTAATAATATTTTTCTATGTGTGGTACATTTCTGGACCTCTGATTTCATCAGTTTGGGGATTAATTTCCTGGTATGCAAATTCCTCAAATCAATATAGATTATCAATTGGTGTTAGAGGACAACTAGGTAGTATCTTAGTGCATAGAGTGCTGGTCCTGAAGTCAGGAGGATTTGCCTATATGTGTCCAAATCTGGCCTCAGGTTATTATGAGCTGTATCACTCTGAGTAACTCACTTAACTCCTTTTGCCTCAGTTTCCTTATTGTAAAAAAAAATGGAGGAGGAAATAGCAAATCTTTGCATTTTTCTTTGCCAAGAAAATGCCAATGGGTTCCCAAAGAATGAGACATAATTTAAAATTATTGAACAAAACCAAATGGTCTTAGAGAGTTCTTTGAAAACTGAAATGTCAGATAACTTGTACATACTTGTATAACTAATTTGAGTTGGAAGTGAGAGATGAACACAAAATTTTCTAGTATCCAAAACTAATCTTTTATCCATCATGCCACAGTGATAATCACTATACAAATAGAAGAAACAAATGGGAATAAATAACTGTATTTGATTGCATTAGGTATTTTGAAATTTTTATAAGAAAAAATCAAATTAAAAGAGACATAACAGAAAACTATGGTCAAAGAGCATAAAAATATTAACATTTAAAATAAGAAACAGCTAAAGAAAATTTTCAAAAGCAATCCTAACTTCTTAATGAATAATGGTCAGTGAGATGAAAACAAAGCAGAATTGTTAAAAATATACTTTTTAAACATACTCAACCTGACTGGTACTACAAAAATACAAATTCAGCAACTTTTATGTATTAATTTACACCCATTAACTGCAAAAAAAATAATTAAAAGTAAAAAAAGTATTGTAGCAAAACAAATGCATTCATTCACTACTGGCAGAATTGTGGATTTTTTCAAAATAAAATCTGGAAGTCTGCAGAAAAGTTACAATACTTTGTAAGTACTTAAATGTTTCCTTTATTGGGAATATCCTGGAAAAGTTACCCTCCCCCCCAAATGAAAGTAATATATTGAAAAAATATTTTATCAGCAGTATTTGTAATTTAAAAATATTTGTGCAACCTAGAAGTTAAATAATAAGGTACATCACTTTCTATTTTCTGGATATTTCAGTAGTCTTGTTGCCCAAGAAAATTTTCTCTTACTCACCCTCCTTCCATAGGCTTCAGAAACTTCCTCCCCTGGACTGCTATATCAGAAATGCTGCAGTAAGCATCCTTTATTTACTTAGCATGATGCCCATTTTCTCCATAGGTTGATTTTAGGATGCTTATGTTCCATTCCACTTTAGGTCTATAATCATAAACTATAGTAAAATCAACTCTCTTTTATTTTCACTATCTATGTCAACTATTTTTGTAAAGGGCTGAAACTCTTGAGTTGATGCACTGAGGTTAGACAACCAAGCACTTAAGGCTAATTACTGATTGGACAATACTCTATTAGTATATGCTTGGAAAATGGCCTTTCCCACTATTCTGTGCTGGCTTGAAAATTGGTGTATACACATCACCAATAAAATGCAACAGCAAGAGATACAAAGAGAAATTCCATTCCAAACAAATGTTGAGAATATAAAATATTTGGGAATCCATCTACCAAAGAAAAATCAGGAATTATATGAGCAAAATTACGAAACACTTGCCACAAAAATAAAGTCAGATTTAAATAATTGGACATTCAGTGCTCTTGGATAGGCCAAGTGAATATAATAAAGATGACAATACTCCCCAAACTAATCTATTTTTTTAGTGCTATACCAATCAGACTCCCAAGAAACTATTTTAATGACCTAGAAAAAATAACAACTAAATTCATATGGAAAAATAAAAGGTCGAGAATTTCAAGGGAACTAATGAAAAAAAAAAGTCAGATGAAGATGGTCTAGGTATACCTGATCTAAAGCTATATTATATAGCAGCAGTCACCAAAACCATTTGGTATTGGCTAAGAAATAGACCAGTCAATCAGTGGAACAGATTAGGTACAAAGGACAAAAAAGGGTACAATTATACCAATCTAGTGTTTGACAAACCCAAAGATACCAACATTTGGGATAAAAATTCATTATTTGAAAAAAACGGTTGGAAAAACTGGAAATTAGTATGGCAGAAATTAGATATGGACCCACACTTAACACCATATACCAAGATAAGGTCAAAATGGGTCCATGATTTAGGCATAAAGAATGAGATCATAAATAGATTAGAGGAACAGAGGATAGTCTACCTCTCAGACCTATGGAGGAGGAATGAATTTATGACCAGAAGAGAACTAGAGATCATTATCGATCACAAAATAGAAAATTTTGATTACATCAAACTAAAACGTTTCTGTACAAACAATACTAATGCAAACAAGATTAGAAGGGAAGTAAATTGGGAAAATATTTTTACAGTTAAAGGTTCTAATAAAGGTCTCATTTTCAAAATATATAGAGAACTGACCCTAATTTATAAGAAATCAAACCATTCTCCAATTGATAAATGGTCAAAGGATATGAACAGACAATTCTCAGATGATGAAATTGAAATTATATCCACTCATATGAAAGAGTGTTCCAAATCACTACTGATCAGAGAAATGCAAATTAAGACAATTCTGAGATATCATTACACAGCTGTCATATTGGCTAAGATGACAGGAACAAATAATGATGAATGTTGGAGGGGCTGTGGGAAAACTGGGACACTAATACATTGTTGGTGGAGGTGTGAAAGAATCCAGCCATTCTGGAGAGCAATCTGGAATTATGCCCCAAAAGTTATCAAACTGTGCATACCCTTTGATCCAGCAGTGCTACTATTGGGCTTATGTCCCAAAGAAATACTAAAGAGGGGAAAGGGACCTCTATGTGCCAAAATGTTTGTGGCAGCTCTTTTTGTAGTGGCTAGAAAGTGGAAGATGAATGGATGTCCATCAATTGGAGAAGGGTTGGGTAAATTGTGGTATATGAAGGTTATGGAATATTATTGTTCTGTAAGAAATGACCAGCAGGACGAATACAGAGAGGCTTGGAGAGACTTACATCAACTGATGCTGAGTGAAATGAGCAGAACCAGAAGATCACTGTACACTTCAACAACAATACTGTATGAGGATGTATTCTGATGGAAGTGGAAATCTTCAACATAAAGAAGATCCAACTCACTTCCAGTTGATCAATGATGAACAGAAACAACTACACCCAGAGAAGGAACACTGGGAAGTGAATGTAAATTGTTAGCACTACTGTCTGTCTACCCAGGTTACTTATACCTTCGGAATCTAATACTTAACGTGGAACAAGAAAGTTGGATTTGCACACATATATTGTATCTAGTTTATACTGTAACACATGTAAAATGTATGGGATTGCCTGTCATCCAGGGGAAGGAGTAGAGGGAGGGAGGGGAAAATCTGGAAAAATGAATACAAGGGATAATGTTATAAAAAAAATTACTCATGCATATGTACTGTCAAAAAAATTTATAACTATAAAATTAAAAAAAAAGATAATTGGTGCATACATAGAATTGTAGGAGAGACTAGGGGCTGGAGTAAGACTAGCCAGAGTCATTTTTGGGTGGTAGACTAAGAGGAGAGGTCGTGGAGATCCTGCATCCATCCAATTCACTTCTACCTCTAAAGACCAAGAATAAAGACCAAGGACTTTTGCTTATCCTGACTCCGGCTCATTCTAAGGTATCCAGGGTGCTATCTCGGTCTTCACAATTTCCCTATTGTCCCATTCGCCATCTTTGTAATCTTTAGTACCAAAGTTTCTTCTTCACCACTACTTCCTATGTGTACTCTTTTTCCCATAAGAAAAGGTCCTTGAAATCAGGCAAAACAATGAATTTATACATGCTTTTAATTATTCATATTTATTTAAGTAATATTAGAATGTATTCAGTATACAAATTTATTTTATCATTTGTATAATAAATAGGATAAACTGGATACATTTCTGAAAATAATTTTACAGAAGTATGCCAAATAAGAAAATCAAAACCAGAGCTAAGAACACACTAATTTTGAATATAAAAATGAATCGGAATTAACAAGCAAGTAAGGCTAATGGAGACATAGAAGGTATGATTGAATCATTGCCCTGGACATCTTAAATGTTGAAATTCATTTCTTTAAATATGCATAGTTATAAACAAAGTTTATGCAGTCATGTGGACTTTTAATTATTATAAATTATTTTTGAACAAGGTAAAGTGATTAGATCTATTCTTTCATTTTTGCCCATAAAAAGTCAAGTCTTTAGCAACATTTATGGAAAAAATTTTGATTTTTATCTCTGTACTTAGTATTTGTGAAAATTTCACAATTCTGATTTCATTGTTTGAAATTATGTTCTTTTGTACAGAAAAGTCACATAATATTGCCTATAATATGTTTTTAATTCTATTGACACATTAAAAATAGATAACCTTTTTAACAATATTTTATATCATTCTTTTATATAAACTCTGAATTTCAGTAAAATGGGTATTTACTGATTTTAGACTGTCCTACTACCTACAATGTATTTTCTTCTTATCTTCATCACTCCAAATCCTTTTCTTCCATTGAAGCTCAATTTGTATGCTATGGTTTCTATGAGGTCTTCCTTGTATCCCCAGATGAACATATTCTCTCCCTCCTCAAATTTTCTGTTTGGGTTTTTCTTCTTTGCTTCTATCTTATTACCACCATTACCATTACTACTATCACCCCCACCACGTATTGTATTGTACTTTGTAGAAGGCATATTACTTCCTTGAACTTATTGGCCATTTTTAAAATCTGTATCCCAGCAGCTCACATATTGCCTTGTACGTAGTATGAGCTTAATAAATTAAGGATTGTTAAATTGAAACTCTACTACAGCATGGCAAAATCCCTCCAAAGCATCATTTGGTTTATCTCTAAAAGGATAAATCTTTTCATAGTGGCTGAGACTGTACTAGATTCCCAGCAACATTAATACCCATGTATACCTACTATTCCATATTTAATCATGTTTCTATGGAGCAGCCCTCTTTAATGTCATCTCCTCTCACTCTTTAGCTTCTCAGAAATAAATGATTACTTAGATGAAATATAGACCATATGATCATAAGCACCTCTTTTAAAGGTAAGGATACATCACAATTCATGGGAATAATGGACTGAAAGTCAGATGGGACCTCAAAAATTTCTCCAGTTTATCGTATTTATTATACAAATGATAAAATTAAAGCTCAAAGGCATTAGATGATTTGTCCAAGGTTACAAGGATACAAGCCCATGTTCTCTGACTATATCTATTTGTGGAGTGTCACGGTGGAATGCCCTTCATGAGTAAGAAAATTAACTCATTAATTACTCCTGATAATGCTTATATTGAATCAATGAGTCCAATTCTCTACATAGATAAGTTGCATAGGATTGGTACATAGGGATAAGTAGCACTCTGCTTTGTTGGAGGAAATATCTGCACAGATGAGACTATAGATCACTTTACATATTCAATACAGAAAATTAGTTGTCTGGACATATTTTGAATGTTAAAAGCACTGGCTGACATTCTTGGTACATTGCCACTGATACATTTGACTTCCTAAGTTGACCTCAAGGGTTCTCATAAGTGGGCTTTCTGATCCTTCATCAGACTGGTAGTGTTATTCATGGGGTCCCTTTCTAAATCTTTGGAAATAATCCCCCATTCAACAACTTTAGGAACTTAATGAAACTGTTGTTTCTTGAGAATTTGTTGGGAAATCTTATTGGGCTAAGTTAAAAAAAAAAAGATCAAATATAGATTTTCCATGGACTAAGTTCTGTCTAATTGGACTGGGAGCTGAACTATAAAGAAGAAATTCTAGTTGGACAAGTCCCTGGAAGGCTTCTGAGATTCCATGCAGGATAAATTTATCAGAGTAAAATGTGAGATTTTGCCTTCCCTAATCCATCAAAGCCTTCATAAAAAGCCATCATATTGAGGAATGGCAGAATTTTCCATCTGAAGCTCTATGAGCAAAACTGGATTCTTTCCTTCCACTGTTTCTCAAAATAATGATAATGGGAGCGAAAAAGTCATTCTCTTGCTCTCCCTTCTTCCTCTTCTCCTCTTCCTTTTCTTCCTTCCCCTACTCCCTCATTCTTTCTCCTTCCCTTCCATTCTTCTTTCTTTTTCTTCCTCCCTTCCTCCCCCTATGCATCCCCTCTTCCCTCCCTCCCTCCCTCTCCCACTCCTACTCCTCTCTCTCCCTTTCTCTTCCTCTCCCTAAGTCTCTCTGTGTGTAAGAGAAACATCACCAAATGTGATCCAATATGTACTATTATGAACAATTGGGATCATGTACATTTCTGCCTTTTCTACTACAAATGGAAGAACCTCACCAGAAATGCTTTACAGCAGAGGTGACAAATGACCACAATATTTCTAAATATGACAGAATAAAATATTGGGAGGTGCTTAACAAAGCAAATTAAAATTATATAGATAATATCCTCTCAGTTTCTTTACTGTAAAAGGGGGACAAAAATATCATCTACCTCATAGGGTACTTTGTGTGGACCAAGTGATATGACATTAGGGAAAAGAGCTTAGCAACTATCTGGCACTTTGTAGACATAATTTAAGCATCTTATAAAAGCTATACAAGTCAAAATGAGCTGTCTTATTAGGTCTCAGAATATGATTATATATCTGTATGTATAGAAGTATATATGTATATGCATACATAATATCATCATATATCTACTATAGTATATATATATGCACAAACACTGTCATCATTATCATTTGGAGTTGAGATACAATAGCATTCATTGATCATCATAATATTGGTCCAGTTGGGTCTTAGAATATATTGATTATGATTAATATATGTAAATATGTGTACATGCATTCATATGTAATCATTATATTGTATTATATATGCATAACGTATAAATATGCATATACACAATCATTTTCATCATCATCCTGACTATATTGTATCCCAAGACTCAGTGAGACAGCCTCTCTTGCCAAAAGATCAACATATTATGTTGATCAATGGATACCATTATATTATAATTCCAAACATTTAACATACCAACCAGCTCTCAAGAAGAAAATATTGTACTCAACATGATGGTTTTAATGCCTTCCCATCAAGTGACTGAGACTATAAAATACAATTGTCATAAGGCACAGCAACAAGAGAGAGGATTTTCCCCTCTAGGCTCCCTGTGCTTTCCACAGATATGGCTAGCATCTTCTGAACTGTATAACCCATCCCTCAACTCTCAGTCCTACCCATACTAAGATGAACTTGTCAAAGTTTCATCAAAATTGAAACTTTATTTGGCAAAATGAAAAGGGAGAAAATAGATGATCATTTGTATGATGTATGATATCAAACCTACATTAGACAAATTCCTTATTCTAAAGGAAATGAGGTTAAAAAAAAGACTATGAATTGAGCCAGTTCTGAGAAACTATTTGATTATATATAGCATCTCAAGACATTAAGCATTACATCACGTTTCTTGAGCACAAAAATTACAGTCAGGTACTATTAACATTCCTGAACGCCCATCTGCTTGCCATCACATTTAATATTCTATCTCTAGAATTAAATCCTAGGATTTTTTTGTTTCATCTAGCTTCATGTATTCTCAGAATCAATAATGACTTTAATAGACTGTGTCTATATCATCAGAAACATCTGTAAAACATCTCTTTCATATGTCACTATATAGCTATTATTAACATTAAGTTCTTCCTGCTCAACATTTAAATGGAATGCTCATATAACATATATAATGTTTCACAATCTTCAAAGAGCTATATCAATATTAGCTATTAGTATTAGTTAAAATAAAGCTAACACAGGAATACTGATAATATTTAGAGTTTAGTAATGATAAATTCTCTACGTATTTTTAAATGCCAAGTTCTTAAAATATGGAGTTTCACCCTATCTGAAATGTCTGCACAAATATTTGCACATACTACCAGCTTATTTTAATAATATTCAAACATTTTCTTATACATGAAAGCAAACACCTCAGTCACCTTTGTAAAAACACATCCACCATTGCATTAAACCAGGTTGGTTTTTTTAAAAAGATGTTATTTCTTCTCAATTAATTCCAAACTTTCCATCACCAGGAGAAAAAGTATAAATCAACACATGGAAGAATTTGCCCTTCCATGAGCTGGACGATAAAACTGGGCAGCATGTACAAAGGCAAGCTTTTCTAGTCAGCAGAGTATATTTTAATCAAATTTCACCTTAAGAGTTTATGCAGTAGAGGGCAAAATCTGAAAGAAAATGTAAAAACAGTCCCCTTTTGAAAAATTTACTGCTTGGTATTCCCTAAGTGACTGTGAAGTTCCCCATTCACAGGAGATCTGGTTCCCGAAAGATTTATGAGATGTGGCAGGGCAGCATCAAGGCATGAGAGCCATTAATTTAAAAAGACTTTTGTCTTCTCATTCAGGCAGAAGTTGCTGAGTCATCACCACTTTTTCCCCTACCTTTAGCTTTTGGTGATATACTCTGTGTCAAGGCAGGATCACAGTTCCCTGACATTAATTATACACAACTAGAATAAACTTCTTTTTTTTTAAATCTTATGCCCACGAGAGAAAGTTTTGGGAGAGGACATTCAGGCTAAACTGACTAAGCAAGCTATTCTCGAAGAATCTCATTTGTAGCCTATACCTTGCACACTGCAGTTCAAGAATTCTTTCATTTTAAAGACCTTTAAAAAGGTCACTGTCATCCCAATACTACATAGTGTAGAAAACCTAAAATAGTAACTGAACAGGTGTGAGAAACAGCACTGAGCTCAAATCCCTGGTGGATACTGAGACTACAAACCTGGACATGGCTTCCCTCTTCCTCTCCTTGTCCAATCGAGTATCAAATCTTACTCGTTTTACTTTCAAAATATTTCCAAAAGGTGTTCCCTTCATTCTATCTGTAAAACTACCAACATAGTTCAGAGCACTGCCACCTTTCACCTGAACGACCATAGAATTTCCTTGTTGGTCTTCCCTTCTTTGACTCTCTACTCTAATCCTTTTCCTAGAAGCAGCTTGAATCCTAAAGCCCATGTATGATCATGTCACTGTCCATCTAACTATGTGATTCTGAGGAGTTCATAGTCTTCAGAAAACTTGATAAAAGGTCAATGAAACATGAGATTATGAACGCCTGATCTAAGAACTTTCTCAAGAGTTACACTTAAATAGCTTTAATATACATTAGGAAAATATAGAAAAGAAACTTATGTATAATTGCATGATAAGTTCCAAGAAGGGAAAAATCTGTATATGAATTCATATTGTCTTCTTTATTAAACGAGCAACAACAAATATATGAGGAACTATGGTAAAATCTGAGGGTTAAAAAAAAGTAAAAAGAGCACTTACCCTGATAAAGCTTAAATTCTAATAAAAGAGACAATATGAATTCAAATAGGTACATACAAAATACATATGCTGATGGAAAGCATTTTCAGTTGAGTAGAGATAGGAAAGTTTCCTGCAGAAATTGATATTTGAGCTGAGCCTTACCAAATGCCTTGGGAAAGTGAGAAAAGAGAAATGCAGACATGACTTTGAAGTGGCGGGTATAGCCAGTCACAGAGATTGGAAATAGGGAGAAGAACATGGCACTGTATTTGTTTAGAAAGTAGAAATGAGTTGAAAGGGACTACTATGAAATGTGGCAGTATTAAAAAAAAAAACTATAAAATAACATCCTGGTTCCCAACTTTGAGATGCAAAGCTACATCATGGGAATTCTCCTTTTCTCTTATGTATGTTCCCTTTTAATAATATCAGCAGTTTCCATGGATTAATTGTCATGTCCATGAAAATGATTTCCAGATCTATAGTATATGTTCAACCCCCATCTCTTTTCTGAATTCCACTTTTATGTCACCAATTACTTATTGGATATTTGAAATGAGATGTTCCACAGACAGCTCAAATTTAACATGTCCAAAACCAGAACTAAATATCTTCCCCATAAAACCTATCCTTTCTTCTAAACTTCTTTATTTCTACCTAGGGAATTATAATCTTTCAAGTACCACACCCTCATGTGCTTTGGTACTTCAGTAACTCTGTAGTCATCATTAGGTTCTCTGCCTCCCTAATGCCATATACTCAGTCAATTCCCATGTCTTTTAGATTTTGTACCCAAAATCTATCCCTTTCTTTTTAATTCTATGGTTGCCACTCTAGTTCAGACCTCTGTCACTTTCATCCTGTGCTATAAATTTGTCACTGGGGCTGAGAACGATTCTGAATTCTTAGCAACACTGAAAGACTTTTAGAGTCATCAACCCAGTAACCAATCAACCTGATGGTGAATCATGCAACCTTTCTTTTGGCAGAGATGAGAGACAAGAAGTATAGAATGAAATATGCATGTTCCTACAGGGATACTGTGTTCAGATAATTTGTTTGCTTCTACTTTTTTGGTGCAAGGAAAGATTTCTACATGGGGACGGTGTGCTAAGTTAATGGATAGTGAGAGAGATTGAAAAAAGGGACATCAATGCACAGACAGAAAAAAATATCCAGGGGAAAAACATACAAAAATGTTGTTACCTTTCTTTCAAATTTATACCTTTCAAAAAAAACTTCATAATAGAAATCTATTATTTAATATGTGATCTATTCTTCTATTCTTTGAATATTGTTATAACATGTATGTTTGCCAGTTATTAAATTTATAATAAAAATTTAAATGCAATGGACACAATGTAAAATGATTTTTCTCATTTGAATAAATTATATAGCATTCATACATCATTAAGTTAACGTGATGTCAGTTCATAGAAAATGTGTAGTTTAGATATTGTTGGGTTATCTTCTTTTTTCCTCTATAATACTCATCTTTTTTCCTGAGATCAAAGATTTGGAAAGAAAAGGAATATTGTTGCATTTTAAGTGCATTTTATAGATGAGGAAACTGAGGTAAAGAACAATTAAGCAATTTGCCAAGGTCAATCAGATGGCATATTTCAGAGGCAATATCGAAAACAAGGTGTTCTCCAAGCCCCTTTTTTAATGCCTTATACCATAGTTAGCCAAAAACTATGCTAAAACATTTGAAATACAAAAGTCTCTAAAATATAATGTTGTATGATTAAAAATTGCAGTGATGAAAGTTTATTTAAGATATTTTCTTTTTCCTAGTTCCTTAACACTTGACTTTTTGGAAACTACTCAATGGTTAAAAGTAAAAAGGAAGGAAGACAGATAATCTCCAGGGTAATTAAAACTCGGGTCATGTAGGATTTGCTATCAAGACTATCCCTAAGATTATGTATGTGAATGGTCTTTCTCTCCAAACACACCTCAAAGGGTAAACTTTCCATAAAACACTGTGACACGTAAAACATTTTCTATGAGTTCCCAACAAAAATCTATGAATCATATTCAGTCTGAAGGAAAATATTTCAAGGAGAATGATCTAGATATGCAAATGAGAAGTCAGGAACTAGATGAAAGCCTAGAATGATGGAAACCATATTATAGTAGGCTAAGCTGAAAATGCCATGCATTTGAATGATTCACATTAGAAAAGAGATTGAAATCTCTTTTTTTATTTTCCCCCAGTCATAGATGAAGGAAAGCAAGACTGGCCACTACATTTCTATCTAGGAACTAAGATTCCATTTACAATGCTCTCATTTGAATGCTAGTGCCCATCTTGCAAGCACCCAATCCAAAAAGGAAGAATCGCCACATCTCCACCATTTGGCAAATTAATGCAAAGTACAGTACGTTAGACATTCAATCAGGGAAACCACTCCTAATATCTATACTAAATAGATCTATGACTAGAGCAAGTCACTTAACCTGACATTCAGTTCTTTTTTCTGTCTGGGACAAAGAATAATAATGGATCATAGAAAAAAGAGACAGATGGAGCCATAGAGATCATTGAGACCAATTTTCTTATTTTATCGATAAGGAAATGGAGTCATAGGGAGATGAAATTACTTGCCAAGTCAAACGCTATAGTAGAGCGCAGAGTCCAAGGTCAAACCCAGAACTTCTGATCCCAAATCTACAATTATTTTTGTCTCTACTTTGCACGGTTTTATAATAAGAATTGGGACATGTCATGTAAAGAATGCTAATAAATACTCCAGCACACAAAGGAGGAAATATTATACTGAGAGTGAGGCAATATAAACCAGAGTTTCTGTGCCAGGTTTGCCACTTATAGGCTACCTTACCATGTCAAACTCCCTGGTATTTCTAGTCTTAGTCCTCAAAGAAAAAATAAGGAATTTAAATCTCTAAGATCCTTTTAATTTCAGACATTTTCATGATAGATCTACATTCCATAGAGGAGATTTTAAGGACATATGGTATCTAACTTTAAAAAATGTGAGTTGATGGTGATAATGTATTCACTGAGTGGTGTGTTCCATCATGTCACAACATGGTTTGCCATTTGAATACCTCGAAGTAAACACTGTGACATCTAAGAGAACAACATAAAACAGCCTAATGAGATCAAAAGTAACATCTTTGGGTGGCTTTGTGATTCACACATGTGGCCAATTTCTCCCTCAAAGAGACACTGAATAACAGCCAATAATATGCCATTTACTATTGAAATGACCTTAGTCAAGTTACTTAAGCATTCAACATCAATGTCCTTTTCTATAGATGACCTTGTATTAGGTTAATTTTAAGGTCTCTTCTATCCTAAATCTACTTTTAAACAAATCTATTGTGAATGAAGGTAAATCTAAAAGTAACAGAATGAACAAATAAAACATTAGGATTTAAAAAAAATATATGCATAGGCACTAAGTCATACAGTAGGCAAATAGTGAATCATGAATGATTTAGTAACAATGATTATCTGTAATGAATAATTACACATTATTTAAACTTTTATTTTATTATTAACATGATAAAATAGTTCTATATTAATTTTTTTAAAAATTAAAAGAATAATTTACCACTTATCGCCATGAATTAAGTGCTCAAGTCAACTATGTTCCATATATTTTATTATTTTCTATTATTTTATGTCACAAAATTCAAAGTTTCAGTCACTGAGTTGGTTAGTAGAAATCCTCAGACATGCCAGAAAACAATGATCTTATATTAGTGTCACTGCTATGAGAAGTGGTCTATCTTTAAAAAAGGTGGGTCTGCTCTTCAATAATGTTTGTATAGCTTTCTTTTTTTCTAAAATCAAAAATCAAATCAGCATTAAAGAAAATTTGATTTATTAGGCCCAAATATGTAGGCTACTTTTCCTTTAAATATGGGGTTACTTAGATTATTGTATGCTAAGATCATTATGCCACTAAAAGTCCAAGCTACAAATGGAATGATTTATTACCTATATAACTATGAGCAAATCATTTAACCTCTTTGGGCCTCAGTTCTTTATTGGTGAAATGATTAAGCTTTATTTTGTGAAGTATGAGGTCTCCTTTAGCTCCTAATCTATGATCCTTTCAGGGTAAAGCATGAATAAGGGAGCTAAATTAATCAATAGGATCATAGGATTTAAAATAAGAAGAGAAGTTAAATTCTTTCATTCTCAAATGAACAGACACATACACTCTAGGTGACTCAACTATACTTTCAACAGTTATACTATATATAGAATCAGTATTTGAACCCAGATCTTTAGACTTCAAATCCAGTTCTTTTGTGATTTGGATTTGAATGCATCACCCTTGATACTGCCAAAAATTTTAACTGAATTTCTTTTATTTTTTTTCCTTTTTTGGTGAAACTTTAGTTTTCTTTGGAATCACATTCTTATAATTAAGCTTAATCTAAAATGTGAAAATGATTTCATTTTCTTTCATAAATAATGCAAAAAATACTGCAAAATGGATTTTCATCTACTGAGTTGTTTAAGAACTTGGACATTTTACCTTTTTCAAGTCTCATATCTTAGATGAAGAAAAATTTCATTTCCCTTGTACTGACAATATTTACAAGGCAATCTAGTATCAGGGTATAAATGCATTTGAGTGCAGAAGGCAAGTTATGTAGACAAAGCCATTTTAGACCCCTATTCTGTGGAGAAATAATATATTCATTTATACAAAGAGACTGATTCCCATAGAAAATTTAATGTGATAGTTTTTACTTTAAGGTTTCTTAAGTACTAAAATGGAAAGGGAGCTAAGTTTATGATGGTCTATTTAATACCAGGACTGCATCTCAATTTCCTTATCATATTCCTTAAGATGAAGAGATAGTAGATAGACAGTATCTCAATTATTATTTCCATTTATAGAGAAAAATAATAATAAAGCACAAGAGGTATACTTATAACCTTCCCAGTTTAAATGGACCACTTAGTATCTTGATACCAGTTTTTAGTGTTTAAACTAACTGAAAAAAAAAACACCAAGGTAATGCATGCAAATTCTCATTAATAAAGTTTTAGTCTTTTACAAATTGTAGTGTTTCAAGGGGAAATTGCCATTAATTTAGGGAATTACAGGAAATATTAAATACATTTGTTTCCAAGGATAATTTTTGACCTATGTCAGGAGAATGAGAGAATCAGTACTGGCTATTATAAGATATATGAAACATTGAAAAAAACTGTAATTATGTATTCATGTCAAAAAATAAACAGAAACTCAATACAGCAAACACAATGTAGTTAGAATATATAAAGTCTTTTAGGAAAATGCTGAATAACTTCATGTTTTGTAATGGCAACTTCTGAATATAAACCTTCTTTTCCCCACCAATGGAAAATATAAGCTGAATTTTGCTTACTACAAATCCCTCATTTCTACATTCTTCTGATTTACTTTCCCTTGTATTGTCTATTTAGGGAAAAATTAGAAATTCCCAAAGAAAAATTCTTGAAAACTAGTATTGCTTTTGTAGTACTTTGCCTCAATCAAACAATCATCAAGCAAATTACTGTCTACTCTCAGGGAAGATATAATGTACACATAAAAGTTATATAAACTATCCATAAAATAAATGAAAATTAATAGGGTGATATACTAATAAGTGGGGCAGAGAGGCAGTACGACATTGGTGATGTAAGATATGATTTTTGATTGGAGCTTTGAAGCAATCTTGGAATTTTAAGAGACAGAGAATCCCTTAATGTATCTAAATGAAACAGCGCTTGCTAGACTATATAGCCAGAAACAAAATCCATAGTCCCTTCAGCAGTTAATAAACCAATTAGGATAGAGGTGTCTTGATTTGTTACAAAGAATGTAGCATCTCCGTTTCTCCATTATATCTAACTAGCCACAGATTAGGCTATGCTTCAACTCCCATCCATCAGTTGATTCCAGACATACTTTCCAATCTTTTTTTTTTTTTTTCTCACAGTAATTAAATATACTATTATTTGGGGAAATTGTGTGCCATTCTCTTACAATTATGAGATCAATTCATCATCCCAGTGACCATGAAAACAAAACTCCTGTCTTTTGCCATCATGTTCTTCTACGTGTTGTCTTCCATCATTAGACTGTTAGTTTCATAAAAGCAGAAATTGTCTTGCTATTAATATTGTTATCTCAGCATTTAGCATGTATTACCTCAAAACTTAGCCTGGAATATATGATAAAATGATTTTCTTTCCTTTATTCATTCATTCTATGATTAGAATGAATCCTTGGCTTATGTTTTTGCAAATCCTTATAAAAATACAGAGATAGGAGATAAGGGTGTTGTTTTCCTGAGGGAGAAAAGAAGACGAATTTGGCTTATTTTAGGTTAAATGAAGCAGAATCACGTGTAATATTACCTAGACAGATAGCTGAGGGTAAAATATTTAAGGACATTAAATTTCAAGTTGGGGGGTTTGTATTTGATCCTAGTGATAAGAGGGAACCCCTAGAGTTTAAGAAAATAATGGTATATTCACATCTACACTTGAGAGATATCACTTTGGAAACTATGTAGAAGATAAATAAGAGAAGAAAAGATAAAATTTCAATTCAGTAATTTTGGACTATTAAAATAACAAGGAATCATATGGCCATAAATTAGGGAAATAGCTGTGTGAGAAGAGAAAAAGACAAATGAAAGAAATGTTGAAAAGATACAAACAATACAATTCGACAACTAGTTGACTACTAGTTATAAGAAAGAGTGAAGAATTAGGTATAATTCCAATGTTATAAACTTGGGTAACTAGAAGGATGAGGGAGGTTTTATTTGAAATATTGAGGTTTTTAAGAAGAGTGAGCAAGGAATAGACTTTGGATATGTTAAGCACAATGTGCCTACTGTATATCCAATTGGAAAAGCTAGTAGTAGGATATGGATTAAAATATATGGAATAAGTAACATTCGTATTAAAACCTATGGGAGGTAATAAGGTTTTCATGTGAAAAAAAGGTAGAGAAAAAGAAGGTTAGGACATAATTTTATAATATAGTCACATTTAGAGTGATGAATATTGTTATGGCATAAAGACCGCATACTGGTTGCCTGGATGGTTTTACTCAAAGCTTTATTGGAGACAAATGGCCTAAAAGTAAATAAATGAGCTTCATTAAGTTGTGAAATGCCCTTTAGGAGATTGTTCCAACCAACTTAAATAAATGAGGATAAAACCAACCAATCATTCAATTATTAAGTGCCAAGGACTGTGCAAAACCTTGGTGAGTCAAAAGCATAAGAAGCTCCTGCAATCATTTAAGTGAAATGTATAAAGAAGCAAAATGCCTGTCAAGTACAAAATTTCTTTATTACCAGAATTTGGATATCTTGCATTTATTGAGGTATCAATAGATCATATAGATTGAACTGGCTTCTGAGGTTGGGGAAGATCTTCCCGGGCACTAAAAAGTATAACAACACATGTTTATTTAAGTGGAGAAACATTTAGATAAATAGTCACATTTTCTCCCTATGTATAAATTTAAGGAAGAAAAATTTTAAATGGATAAGATGGTATTTACTGTGTGGATCATGCAATAAAGAAAAATGAAGCAGAGTTGTCAGAAATGATGAAAAATAGGACAGAGTAGTGTTCCAGGATGGTGAGGGTAAAAAAATGAACTATGCAATTAGGAATTGTAGTGGGAGAAGTCACACTTTCCCTCTACCTTCTATCCCTCACCAAAAAAATTCAACTTTAAGAAATATAGTCATGTCTTTGAATATGAAGCTATCTATACTTTATGATTAATATAGGTTTAAGAACTGAAATAAACAATATTCTGAATGCTCCTTTAAACAGTAAAAGAGAATTCATTGAATTCTCAAAGTCATGGAATTATGGGAATAATGGATACTAATTTCCCCATTGGAATGTAAACTCCATGAGGATATGAGATTATATGTCTTCCTATTCTTTCTGTCTTGCCCAGTGTCTAATATAACAGCTTACACAGAAGTGATACACAATTAATTTATGTTGAATTGCAGTAGGTAGGCCAATCTCTGGAAAATATGTCTCAGGAAAATGGTCAATTATATGAGGTTTACTGTCATTTATATATCCTTAAATAATTAAAAAGATAAAGGAAAGTCTTTGAAAAACTCTCTTTTATCCTCCAGGATTTAGCATCTAGCATCTTTTTGTTGTTGTTGATTTATCTTTGAAGGCAAGTGTATTCAAGCCTGAGTATAAAAGGGAAAAAAAATCACTTTGTTAAAAAAAAAAAAAAAAGGATAGCTAATAGTTGATGATTAAGTTTGATTCAGACAAATGAGTTTACAAATCATACTTCAAGGTTTCAGAAAGCAGAAATAAAAATGGGAGATGGAGATAATGACTGATGGGCTCAGTCTTCTAATTGGGAAGAGTCAAGCAAGTAATGCTTGTGAAAATCGCCGTGATGAAACTGATCTGCCTGAAAAACAAAATTAGATGAAGACTAGCCTGTCACTAGAAATTTTTGTAGGGTGACGAGAAGAAAATAACAATACCTAAATCAGCAGTTCTATCCCTGTTGTCAATGCACTAAGTTTATAGTTCACATGAAATCAAAAAGTGTAAAATTGTTTTAAGAAAAAACAAAAATTTAAACCGTTGTGTAAATTAGGTTAGTAATCACAACCATCATTTGATTGAATATAGGCATTTCTAGTGAAATAAAACTCTTTATATCTCAACTAAACAAATATTTGTTTAGCATTTATTTATGGAAAGTAATGTTATAGGATAATATTTAGCTAAACTCCATTGCCCTCAAGAAATTTACAGTCTAGAACAAGCAATGAGACATTGTAATACCTGAGGCTCATTTTTTCATATCTAAAATGAAAATAATAACTACCCTGGCTATCTTGGTAGTTTGCTAAGAAATTCGAGGGAAATAATATCCTTGAAAATTATTTGTAAATTGTGAATTTCAAAAGGTATGATTAAAAAGAGCAAATAACTATTCTATCCATGTAGAAATTTCAATTTAGTTTTACAAAGAGTTGTCTTAGGGGTTAAATCACTTGTCCAGGATTGTTCTCCCAAAATGTATCAAAGGCAGGACTTGAGAACAGAGGTGAAAGGGGGGATTAATTGAGTAGATCATGAACCCCACTTAAAGAATTGACCTTAATCAGGTGGGAATACCTCCATTGAATCAAAGAAATACTACTATTGAATCAATCAATCAAGGGCTCAAACTGCATGTGAAAGGTTTAATTAATTTGGAAGGAATTAAATCCAATTGGTGAAATTAATTGATGCTACACAAAATTTATATTAAGATTTCTTGAAGAGGTTCAATCATCCCTTATGGGATTTTTAAATAAAATAATGAACCAGGTGTGAACATAGTGTTTGAGTGGCAGACCAGCTCAGTGGTGGAAGCATTTCCAGGGAGTCGCTGAGATTGAAATGCTCATGAGCGAGAAATCCTCTATGTCTTTCTCTTCCCTTCCCTACCTTTAATTAGAGAATGACTTGGTGAACTTCAAAAGGTGGAAAATTTGGGATTTCCCATGAATTCCCTAAGACAATAGAGGCAAAGGCAATGTTTACATCAGGAGTCAGGGTTAATAAACCAGGTACTTTGAGGAAAGAAAACTGCAGGCCTCTAGAAGCCTAGCAGAAAATTACATCATATCTAGGGGATTTCAGGAGATCCCTATAAAGAGGAAGAGAAGGAGTTTCAGCAAAAGAACTCCTTGGAGCTGTGAATTTTGCCGTCTGCCACTCTAAACAAGTGTACTTTTCCCTGGGGAGTATCTTTGTAGGACAGGAGGCCCTCTGTCTGGGGGATGCTTTATACCTTAGTAAAGCCTCCTAATTAATCCTTTTCATTATATCAGGATAGAACTTAGGCAATATGTTGAGACTTTACATACATAAAGAAAATAACTACATCTACTGAAATAATAATATAAGAGCCATAAATATAATGAATTATAGTTATTAAATATCTTTAAGCAATAAATTCATAGATCTCAGGCATGGACACCTGCTCCAGTCTAATCTCCTACTCAGTAGTAAATCTATCTACATCATTCCTGGTGAGAGCTCATTAATTTCTACTAATGAGGAACTGGAAGCTTCACAAGTCAAATGTCATTTGGAGAGACTCTACTCATTTGGAAAGGTTTATGTTGACCAGCCAAAGTCCACCCATCATAACTCCACCCACAAATCTCAGATTTTTAATCTAAAGCCATTCAGATGTAGTCTGAATCTTTTTTTTTTTTCTTTGAGATGGGAGCACTTGAAATAGCTATCATGATATACCCCATCATGGTAAACATTCCCAAAATGAATGATGCCCAGGATTGATCAAAATAAACTGTAAAATTAGTAATGTGGGACAATTCTCTACTTTCTTCTGGATGGAGAGCTTAAAAAGCTAATCTGATGGGATGTAATTCCAGCAAAGTAAACACTATTAGCAAAAAAGAAATTAGTTTAACAAGAGTGTGTGAGGAGAGGGAAATGGAATCCAGCAATGAACCATTTTCTGTCCCCTTAGAGCAGGGGTTCTCAAACTACGGCCCATGGGCCAGATGCGGCCACTAAGGAAGTTTGTGCTGCCTGCAGGATTATGGCAAATGGGCTGAGGGGCAGAGACAGAAGGTGAGCTTTTGTTTTTACTATAGTCCAGCCCTCCAACAGTCTGAGGGACAGTGAACTGGCCCCCTATTTTAAAAGTTTGAGGACCACTGCCTTAGAGGGTTAAGTGATTCAGTTGACCCTTTTCCCTCCCACATTCATAATTGAATAATTTTTAACTACCACATCAAAATGGTGACTTCTATAAAAGTTACAACTTAATTATTTCATAATCTAAATTAAGAAATAGCTCTCCTATCCACACATTTTAAAAAAATCTAACTTCAGAATTTTACTTTAATCCAAAATATCTAATTTTTCTAGCTGTGTTCTGCACATCAAGAACTTTTTGGATTCCATTTCATTTCTCTTATGTATAAGCTAGTTTTTCCCATTTTTATGTTATGTGCAAGTTTTGTAAAAACAAAACACCCGTATACCCTTCTAATCAATGAAAAAACAAGGATGAGTAGGACAGAACAGCACATCATAGCTCAACTATCTCTAATTTATTAATCAATAATAGTTGGGGAAAATTCAATTTAAAATTACAAATTCAACACAAATATGTATTAAGCACTTACTAATATACAGGGAAATTTGAATGAAGCAAAGCAATTAGATTCATTGGCATAAACTGAACTTTAAAACTTTTTTTACATAAAAACCCTTTTAATATTCTATACTTCATCTATTTTCCAGGGTTGTTGTGAGGATCAAGTAAGATAATACATGTGAAATTTTAGCATAGTACATAGCACATAATACATGCTTAATAAATACTAATACATGCTTAATAAATACCTTTTCCCTTCTCTTTTCTCTTTCCTCCCATATGTGCTATAAATGATGTCACTTGTTTTTTTCCTGATTGACACACAGTTGAGAAAATTGTGAAATGTATTTTTTTTAATTAAAGCCTTTTATTTTCAAAACATATGCATGGATAATTTTTCCACATTAACCTTAGAAAACCTTATGTTCCAATTCCCTCCTTTCCCCACCTCCTCCCCTAGATGGCAAGTAATTCAATATGTGTTAAATATAGTAGAAATATATATATATATATGTGTATATATATATATTTAATCTAATATATGCATACATATTTATACAATTATCTTGCACAAGAAAATCAGATCAAAAAGTTAAAAAAAAAGAAAAAAAAAGAATATAAAATGCAAGCAAACAACAATAAAAAGAGTGAGAATGCTATGTTGTGATCACACTCAGTTCCCACCTTCTTCTCTCTGGGTATAGATAGCTTTCTTCATCACAAGATCATTGGAACTGGATTGAATCATCTCATTTGATAACTCTGTGGCCATAGTTCCAAACTGCTTTCTAGAATAGCTGGAACCAGTCACAATTCCACCAACAAAAGCCCAAAGGTTATCAAACTGTGCATACCCATTGATCCAGCAATGTTTCTACTGAGTGTTTCCCAAAGAGATCTTAAAGGAGGGAAAGGGACCCACATGTGCAAAAATGTTTGTGGCAGCCCTCTTTGTAGTGGCAAGAAACTGGAAACAGTGGATGTCCCTCAGTGGGAGAATGGCTGAATAAGTTATGGAATATGAATGTTATGGAATATTATTATTCTGTAAGAAACGACCAGCAGGAAGATTTCAGAAAGGCCTGAAGAGACTTACATGAACTGATGCTGAGTGAAATGATCAGAACCAGGAGATCATTGTACATGGCAACAACAAGATTATTTGATGATCAATTCTGATGGATATGGCTCTTCAACAATGAAATGATTGAGGCCAGTTCCAATGATCTTGTGATGAAGAGAGCTGTCTATACCCAGAGAGAGGACTATAGGTACTCAGAGTAGATCACAACATAGCACTTTCACTCTTTAAGTTATTCATTTGCATTTCATTTTCTTACTCATTTTCTTTCCTTTTTGATCTGATTTTTCTTGTGCAGCAAGAGAATTGTATAAATATGTTTACATATATTGGATTTAACACATGTTTTAACATGTATAACATATTTTGGATTACTTGACATCTATTGAAGGGGTGAGAGGAGGAAGGGGAAAATTTGGAACACAAGGCTATACAAGGATCAATGTTGAAAAATTATCCATACATATGTTTTGAAAAGAAAAAGCTTTAATAATAATAAAAAATAACTTTAGAATTGAATATATGACAATGGGAGACAATGGCACAGGACCACCCAGCACTACATGCCCTCATCAGAGAGGCTGCTGTGCTTTAGGAGTAAAGCAGAATTGAAGTAACTCAAATGCAAGAGGAAAGGATCCATATATGCAAAAATGCTTGTTGCAGCTTTTTTTATGATGGCAAGGAATTGGAAATTGAGGGGATATCTATCAGTTGGGGAATGGTTGAATAAGCTGTAGTAAATGCAAGTAATGGAATACTATTTTTCTTTAAGAAATGATAAATAGATAAATTTCAGAAAAACCTGGAAAATTTGGAACTCAAAATCTCACAAAAATGAATATTGAAAACTATCTTTAAGTGTAAATGGAAAAAATAAAATATTCTTAAGTAAGAAAAAGGAATAAAAACTTCAGATTAAAAACATATTAGTGTGTGACATGCATTTTTAAAAAATCTTCATTAAAATCAAACTTTTATTATTCTGGATATTAAGTGTGCCTTTGATGAACAGTCCAATCTAGCTTTCCAAATGTTTAAATCAGGCTAATTCTCTGATGACTGAAGTATGTTTAGTCCTTGGAAAATATTCCTTATTCTTTCATGACATGTAAGAAGGTACAAAGTCATGAGAGACTAACTGAGAGATCAATCAAGATCTTAATATAGGAGGAAACAGTACAGCAAGCTCAGCTCCAACTGTGATTACTTCAACAATGACCTAAGATCTAAGTCAATCAAATAGTGATCAGGAAAGATAAATAAAAAAAACACAGGATGTCATATTCCCAGCACAATATTACAAATTCAACCCACAGGCAAGTGTCCAAATCAGGAACTACTGAACAACAGTAAACCAAAATCAGGCACTGAGGTCCAGAAACTCTGAACAGGGCCAACTATTAGTGATAATGGTGGACCTTGAATTCATACTTAGGCCCAGAGAAGAGACAGTTAACAGTATTTCCAGAGTGTATCACATTTTCAACAGTGAGCTTTGAAGGGGGCTAAACTATCGCTGTGAACTCTCTTAACCTGTTTATCCTTCAGTTCATCATTTGGGGAAGATTCCAAGATCTTGTTGGCTCATGTGGCATTTTTCAGACAATGGCTTTAGAATAGATTGGAACTAGGAAGTAGATTGCATCAGTAAAATCCTGCGTGGTGTTGGTTTTTTTTGTTTGTTGTTTGTTTTTTCCCCCCAATCTCTACCAATCTAGTCACTGTATAATGTCTCCCAGTGACAAATCATTTTCTACTTAGCAATAATTAGTTACCTGCTGTTTTTGTGTCGGCCCTACCAATTTGTTACCAGGAACCCACTTAGTACAGTGACAATGCATATTTTGGGTTGGTTGATTATACTAGGGAAATAAGGAAATATATTACCTTTTCAGAAGGAGAACTCTGCTGATCTACAGGTTTATTCCTTGAGCAAAATACAGACAACCACTGTTTATAGAAAACAACTATAGTTATTTTTTAAAGGGAAAAATGTGAATTTTAAAAATAAGCTTATAGAGCTTCTCGATGAAGGTGGGGAGGGTAATCACATTACAGCTTGGCAAATATAACTTCTGTCTGATGTATTTCAAGTCTAGTTTCCTATACTCCTATTAGTTTAATAGCAATGTACTAAGTAACAGTGAAGGAGGGTGATGATCTGAAACGATCCACATTCCCATTTTGCTTGAAATGGCTATTGAGACAGACAAATTACCTTTGTCTGGCCCTTCTGGAAAAAAATCAATTCTTATTCATTTTAATAAAGCAGTTAGATTGAAATTAAAACCAGATCTTTAAACAATTAAATTCCAAAACACATTCTGAACTTTTCAAAGGAGACAGCATTTTTCTTGTTAGATTTGTACTTTAAATACTTTTGTACTTAGAGTTCTAAAAATAAATTGATCCTTTTCCCCATCCATTACTTTATCTCAATCATTAGCTAAAATGATTTTTTCAATTATTAAGTGTTTTTTTGGTTTTGCTTCCCATGTCCTTCCAAAATCTTTATGGAAAGAGGGACAGAGGAAGAAAAGAAGGGAAGATGATAAGGAGAATGGGAGAGTCTTATATAATCTAAGAAAAGTCTAGTGAAACATACCCATCAGATTGTCAAAAAATGACAAATGTTGGAAAGCTATAGGAAAACTGGCACTTATAAGTGGACCTGTAAATGGGTCCAATCATTCTGGAAAGCAATTTAGAATTATGCACAATATGCTCCTAAATAGTGAGCCAACTTTACTACTAACCAAAGGAGATCAAAGAAAGATGAAAAGGTTCCATAAGTACAAAATATTTATGGTAGAACTTTCTGTTGTAGTAGAAAAAGGAAACTAAAGGGATGCCATTTAACTGAAAAATAGATGAACAAATTTTGGGATATGAATGTGATAAGATAACACCATGTTATAAGAAATGGGGAAAATGTTTCAGAGACATGGAAAGATGTATGAACTGTTGCAGAATGAAGAGAACTGAATAATTTCAAATGTTAATTATAAAAATGAATATTTTAAGATAATAATTATGATTTAATAATCAACCATAATTCCAGAGAGTTGATAATGACAAATGTGGCCAACCTCATGACAGAGAAGTAATAATCTAATACACAATTTAAGATCAACAATACTTATTGGACATATTCCATCCCCCACTAAATCCAAATAAGCAGAGTTAACAACTATGACTTTTTCTATAAAAATTATCTTCCATGACATATATTTATGTGTACCCATTTATTTATATGTTGTCTCCCCCATTAAAATGTAAGCTCTTTGACAACAGAGACTGTTTTTGCTTTTCTTTGTATTTCCTAGCATTTAGAGCAATGCCTGGAATGAAGGAAATCTTAATAAATGCTTGCTGAAAATATGGTTCAGTTAATCAATACTAGTCAGTTCCTTGTATTTATTAAGTGCCACTAGGTGCCACATACAAAATACTGTTACTACTGTTACTATATACTAAAGATGCAAACTTCAGAAATATGAAAATATATTCTGTTGCTTCTGAACTACAATCTTTTCTCTTCTGCTCTTTGCCTTCCTAACTTTACTGCAAAATTGCTATTACCCAAATATGTTTTCTCTTTAAAATTACAGCTAAGTAGTGTTTCAGCCTGGACCCTTGCCAGTAATTTGTTGTGTGAGGAGCTTTAGAGGAGGATGGATATATATCAATGATATCAATAACAATAATTGTATTAGAAAAGACATGGCATTTTGCCAAAACCATCATGATTCCACCTGCAAAACCCATGCGAAAGTCATTGGAAATTCCAAGAACCAATCAATTTGAGAATTGGGCTTTATGCAGCCCTGCCAAGCTATGGTAATATTTCTAGCCTCTGCACTCAGTCACTTCTCCAAATGACATTTCAGAGCTGGAAACACCGTGGCTGTAGAGCTAAATGATAATTCCCCAAAGCATTGCTTTTCAGGACATGAATTTCCAGGAATGAGATTCCGCCCACAGCCAGCTGGGTACCGAAGTAAATAATGGGAAATCTACACAAAGATCAAAGATAATCAGTCTTAATGTTTAGAGATTTTGAACTTGCAATAGTGGACAGTTTGTTGAAGATTCAGTCATTTAAAAAGTTATTTTGAAATATGTTAAAGAGAGTAGGAATTGCTTACATTTGCATTAATTGGCATTTATAAAAATCTTTGAGCTAAGTGCAGCTGGTGAATACCTGATGGCCATTTTGTTTATCTACATATGCCATTCCACCATGGCCATATAAATTGTCTTTCAGAAACATTTTGCAGTGTAAATTATGCTGCATATCATTTGAATGTAAAAACCATTCCTTTCATAAGAAATGAGTACAGTAGATTAAGCCTTCAAAATGTTTTCTAAAATCTACAAAAAGGGATCTTATAATAAAGGCAAAATAAGTATTCTAACATAGTAATATGAATTAAAAGTAATATAATAAAAAAGCAAAAAATATCATGTCTGAACTAATTTTCTCAGTGGAAAACATTGATCACCATTAGCTTCCATACATAGCAAACCTAGGGAAGATTTGAACAAAAATACAGAAATTGAATAATCTACTTACCAAAATTATAAACTTGTGCCACAAGATCAGCTTAATCTTAACTTTTTTATGGTTAGAAGGTTGTGTACAAAGTATAAAGGATAATTAAGTTACTGAAGTTAGGGGCAATGAAAGACCCTAGTACCAACAAGGCATTCCTATTTCTAAATATCTTTGCGTTATACTCTCCAAAGTCCCTTCTGACATGGTTCAAAAGGCTATATGGTCTTTTTGATTTTTTTAATATTCTCCCTCTTTTTCCCTCCATACTCAGGTTTGAGTTTTGTATTTTGTATTTGTATTTTGAAAATCCCCCATTTCATGGAATGTCCATCTTTTCCCCTAAAATACAATGCTTAATTTTGCTGTAGTTGATTCTTGGCTGTAGTTTAAGTTCCTTTGCTCTCCACAATATCAAGTTCCAGTCCCTTTTATTCTTTAAAGTGGAAGCTGCTAAATTCTGGGTAATCCTGATTGCGCCTCAATATTTGAATTGTTTCTTTCTAGCTGCTTTCAATATTTTTAACTTAATCTGATAATTCTGGAATTCAGCTACAATATTCCTTGGAGTTTTCATCTTGTGGTCTTTTTTGGGAAGTAATAAATGGATTATTTTAATGGCTTTTTTTACCTTCTAGGTTCTAGGACATCAGGGCAATTTTCTTTGATTATTTTTGGAAAGATGTTGTTTAGGATCTGTTTTTCATCAGGGCTTTCAGGTATTCAATACTAGATTGCCTCTCCTAGATCTATTTTTCAGATCAGTTGTTTTCTAATGAGGTATTTTACATTTTCTTTTATTTTTGTCATTTGTTTTGGCTGACTGATTCTTAATATCTCACTGAGTCATTCAGTTCCATTTGTTCAATTCTAATTTTTGGTGAATTGTTTTCTTCAGTTCTCTTTTTTACCTCTTTTTGTATTTAGCCAACTGAACTTTAGTATGAGTTGTATATTGGATTTTATTCACTTCACCAATTATATTTTAAGGAGTTGTTCTCAATTTGCATTTCATGCATTCTGTTTTTCAAAGAATTGTTTTCTTTTTTCCATTTCACCAAATCTATTTTTAAGGATGATTTCTTCAGACAATTTCTGTGTTACCTTTTTAAAGCTCTCAATTCCTTTCTCTATTTTTCTTCTAACTCCTTTAAGATCATTTTTGACTGTTCATATCCTTCAATCCAGCAGTGTCTCTACTGGGCCTGTATCTCAAAGAGATCATAAAAAAGGAAAAGGACCCACATGGACACAAATGTTTAGGGCAGCCCTTTTTGAAGTGGCAAGAAACTAGAAACTGAGAGGATGCCCATCATTTGGGGAATGGCTGAATAAGTTATGGGAAGTTATGGAATATTATTGTTCTCTAACAAATGATGAGAAGGATGATTTCAGAAAGACCTGGAGATATTTACATAAACATATTAACTGGAGTGAATAGAACCAAGAGAACATTTTACAGAGCAACAACAAGATTATGTGATGATCAATTATGAGGGACATGACTCTTTTCAACAATGATGTGGTTCAGACTAATTCCAATAGACTTGTGGTGGAAAAAGCCATATGCATCTAGAGAGAGAACTATATAAACTGAATGTGAATCACAACATACTATTTTCACTTTTTTTGTTGTTGTTTGCCTGATTTTTGTTTTCTTTCTCGATTTTTTTCCTTTTTGATCTGATTTTCTTGTGCAACATGATAAATGTGGAAATATGTATAGAAGAATTGCACATGTTTAACATATTTAATATGCAGAGAACAAGAGATTGCTTGCTCTCTAGGGGAGATAGTGAGAGGAAGGGAGGGAGAAAAATTTAAAACACAAGGTTTTGTAAAGGAGGAATGTTAAAAATTGTCTTTGCATATATATGTATATATATATGGTAATTAAAGGCTATTATTTTTAAAAGATCCTTTTTTGAGTTCTTCCAAGAAAACCTTTTGCCTTGGAGGGCAACTCCCATCACCCCTTGAGGCTTCATTTGGAAATGTCTTGTCTATAGTGTCCTCAGGGTTGGAGGTCTAGTCTTCCATGTCTCCACAATAGCTATCTATGGTCTATGATCAGAGCTTTTTTTTTTTTTTTTTTTTTTTTTTTTAACTTTTTTGATCATTTTAAAAGATTGTAGTCTGCTTTAATGGCAAAGGGGAGATTGTGCCAAGCTCCCTCTATAGGTGACAGTGACTCCATGTTGCCCAAGGTTGGTGCTACAGGCTTCCTTCTCATGCTAAGCAGGTGTGGCCAAGTCCAGTTTGTTATGTTGGGGTTCAGGGGCTCACACCCTTTTGTAGTTTTATTGGAGGTCTCACAGATAGTCTGATGATCCTCTGACTCCTGAAGCAGGACAGAGTAGCCAATGCTGCTGTACTTTGGCTAAGAGACTCCCACTAGATTCCCCCAGCCTGGAGACCTCCCTGCCCTGCCCCTATCCTAGGCATCCCCCCCTCCCACTCTGCCTAATTGAGACAGACCTTTCCTGAAGTTACCTTTCTTGAAGTTCTTCCAAAATATCTTCAGCTGGAAATTTGTTATACTCTGAATATCTACGGGTTCTCTCCCTCCAAAATTCATTCAGAGGCTTGATCTGATCTTGATTCTGAGGGAAGCCAGGAAGAGCTCAGACAAAAATCTATCTACTCTCTATCACCTAGTTCTGCCTCTGATCCAACCATTCCTGGAGAACAGTTTGGAACCATATCTAAAGGGCTACCAAACTGTGCATGCCCTTTGATTAAGCAATAGAACTATTAGGTCAGTTCCAAAAAGATGATAAAAAAGGGGGAAAGATCTACATGTACAAAAATACTTATAGCAGCCCTTTTCATGGTGGCAAAATACTGGAAATTGAGGATATGCCTATCATTTAGGGGAATGGCTGAATAAATTATGGTAAATGAATTTAATGGAATACTATTATATAACAAAAATAATTAGCAGGTAGATTTCAGAAAAAAAAAACTGGAAAGTGTATCGAGCTGATCGTCTCTCAGTTGTAATCCTTTTCTGTATAATATTTTCCTCTATGAGCAGGTTTCTTGGGAGGCTTCTGGAGCCTCCAGCCAGCCTCTTCTTCTTCCTGAATCCTGGCTCTGAATCTCCTCCAGCTCTTGTCCTTCCCCAGGCAGACTGCTTTCCAAGCTCTATGTTGCCTCTTTTTATCCTCCAGAGAATGGGCATGGGATAATGCAAGGGCTTCTGGGAAGAACCACTTCAACCAATGAGCTTGCTCCTTCTAGGATTCCTAAGGTGTAAACTCCCTTTACAGGTCTGAGCCAGAGAACTGTCAAGTCAACCTGAGTTCTCACCTTGTAATTGTCCAGACAACCTGAGTTCTCACCTAATAATCCTAACATCTCCCCCTTTCTTTTGATTTAGAACATAGGATAGCCATGACCTTCAAACATAAATCCATCAATATGGGAGGCATTACACATAATTACATAGATTACATAAGCACATAGTAACATAATAACATGCTAGAAGTATATAACAAATAACATGATCAAATAATCATAAATTGAAAATTTATAAATGTCCATAATTCCATTGTCCATTAGTCTCATCTTGTGTTAGGAAGTCCAATGATTCCTGCTGGTTTTAAAGTTCTTTAACAGTCTTCTTATTATCCATGCTCTTTCAGTGTCAGATGTTTCTTAGATTTTCTCCTTTATTTTGAGATCTTTCTCTTTTTCTGTCTCTCTCTGATGGACAAGGCAAATACGACTCGTTGGCACCCATCTGATTCCTTCTCCTGCTGAAGAAATACAAGCAAACCATCTCCCCCAGGCAGTTAACCTATCTGATCCCTTCCATTCACCACTTTCTGGATCTCTCCACATCACCTGGCGATTATCTAAGGACAGTGGAGCTGCTCACACTGGACACTGCCCTTCTGGTGGGTTATAAAACCTGTCTGCCGGAGCCAGTGCATCTTGGTGAAAAATTAGAAAATTAATGGTATAGAGAACTAAATTTAGAAGTTCCCTAGGGCTACCTGTGGCTCCCCCTTTCTTTTGTTTTTGGAGGAGTGTCTTAATATCTCTGTTTCTTCTCTCTACTATTGCCTGCCCTTGAGGATTAAAGGGTATGCCCGTGGTGTGTAAAATCTTATACTGTGCACAAAAGTGTGTTTGGACGTATATGCAGGTCCATTGTCTGCTTTTATTGCTTGTGGCACACCCTTGTATAAACTTGTATAAACCAATGTTAGCTATTCCACAATTGATGGACATCCACTCAATTTCCAGTCCCTTGCCACAACAAAAAGTGCTGTTACATACATTTTTTGTATCTTTTATGATCAATGAGTTTAATATTCTAATGGGGGAAAGATATGTTGTATCAAGCAAATAATATCAAGAAGTGCAACCAGTATTGCAGATGGTCATTAAAATGGTATGGAGAAAAGAGACAGGTTCCTGAATAAGAAAGGAGAGAAAACCAGTTTGGCTGAATTGAAGAAGACTAAAAAAGACATATTGAATAATGAGACTGGAATATAGTAAGTGTTTAATAAATGCTTACTGACTGAACCTTTTAAGATATCATACATCAGAAAATTCTGAATTTCATCCAAGTCACTGATGACTAAAAATCATATGATAATTGCTTGGTGAACAATGAGAAATGAGACTGGAGACACTGAGTCCCATCAGAAACCTTTTCACTACTGATCCTCATTGGCAGTACTTCGGGTTCTTGCAGAAGTGACAGGTGTTAAGGCAGCAACATCCTGCTGAGAACAAGGTAATAGAGCATGCAGCATGCAGGTAAGGTTTCAGAGAGCTGAGCAGACAGAAAGCCAATGGGATTTTTAAAAATCAATAGTTAGGAAATCTTGAGTGAATTTTCTTAAACTACAAAAACTTAAAGGGTATCATTTTTATGTATTTTCAGAGGATGTTCATCAACTTCAGAAATGTTGCCTGAAACAGTGAATATAACACAAGAAAATTTTTTTCATCTCAAGAAGCATTTATTAAATGCCTATAATATACAAATAACATAGAGACAAAAATCAAATAATTTTTGCCCTAAAATACTATACATTTTACTATAATATTTTTTCAGTTAAATCTCCTAGGTCCTTCTACCTCTGGCTGTATTTTTTCAGACAGGAAAGTATAATAGCCAAAGATTACATCAGTATTCATGGCAAATCAGACCCATGAATTTACTTATGAAACTGTCATTCTGATTCTCAGGAGAGGATGCCATTAATGAACATTATTGCCTTTTAAATGTTACATGACTCTGGATCAATACAGGTTAATATTGTCCCTATAAATGAGCTTGGCTGGAGTCAATGTCGCAGCAGATTTCAGGGTGAATATAAAAAGGCACAAAATAATCAAGAAACTTGAAAGAGAATGAAAATAATTTTGGAAATAAAAATATAGATAATATAATAAATATCTCTGTACCTACAACTGGAACCATAGCCAACTATTATTTCCTTGGCTTCCCATGAGGATAGACTGGACCATTTTAAAAGTCCATGGTCTTTTCAACCAAAGGCTTTTCTTTGCCCTGAACAATACACATGTAATATATAGTTAAATGTAAAATAAAACAGATGAGTGAATTCAAGGGGACTGAATTCAAAGGGGACTTTAAATACAAAGAAGACCTTAGGGAGAAGTATGATCACCAGAGAGCAAGAATGGAGCAATGGTTAGTGATGAATTGGTATGATTAAAATTAAATGTAGTAGGGAATTGATAAGGAGGCTTATGGGGAAGAGAGTGATTAATTGATTGCCCCCAGTTCATTGAACTGGAGTAGGTAACAATGGCTATCAAAAGGTAAGGGTAATCCTTTCATTTTTGTGAGTGATCCACACTTGCAGTTTATAAAAGGAGGAAAAGTCTGATTGGTCCAAATGCAGCTTTTACACACCCTTCAAGCTTTAATTGGGACATTCACAACTTAAATCTGGAGAAGTCTTAGGGGAATTCAACCTGTCTGGGCAAATTAGTAAAATAGCCCATGTAAAAGTAATCTAACAAAGTTTTATAAAAAAAGAAACTGTTTTATATATATATATGTATATATATATATATATATATATATATATATATATATATATATATATATATATATATATATATATATACACACACACACACACACACACACACACATTATATATATATATATATATATATATATATATATATATACATACATATGTATATATATAACACATAGTTTCTTTTCTTGTAACTTTTCTTATAACTTAACACTTCCTAGCTGTGTGATTGGAGTTAAGTAACTTGCCCAGGATCACACAGCTAGGAAGTGTTAAGTGTCTGAGACCACATTTGAACTCAGATCCTCCTAACTTCAGGGCTGGTGCTCTATCTACTACATCACCTACCTGCCCATTCTTAATTTATAATTTAAAAATATTCTTATGTTTATAAATTTTCCTCTCTTTCTTTCCTACCAGATAAAATGGATTCCAAGAATTTAACTAAATATACATTCAAAGAGAATGAACAAAATAAACATATATTCATTAATATTCATGCTAAAATATAATTTTCAAATAAAAATACTCAATCTTGATTTTTATTTAATGTACATCAAATGGGAGGAAAGGAAAAAGAAAAAAAAAAGTTTCTTGATTTTTCCATTTCTACCATTCTAGAGAACTTCTCTCAAAGGTTGCTATTAATCTCTTAATCACCATCAATAGAACTTGACGTTATTAATGGCCTGATTTTTCTCAAGTCTCTCTTCTTCCTTAGTGTTGATGTAGCTATGTTGTCCTCCCTCTCTGACTATTCCTCTTTGTTCTTTCTGATAGCTCTTCATTCTACTCCAGATCCTTTAAAACCTAGCTTTTTAAACTGTGGGTCACAACCCCATCTAGTCTCATATCTGAACATAAGAAGCTTGCAAAATTATAATGTATTATCATTTAATATTTTATTTCTATACCTATTTTACATTCCTGGGGACACAAAATTTTCTCAGATGAAAAGGGGTAACGAGTGGAAAAATTTAAGAAGTCCTTCTGTAGAGTACAACTGTATACATTTTTGTTTTTAGCTCTCTTCTCCTTTATTCTTTTGTCAATCTCTATACTCTCCATAGTTTTAATTTCTACTTCTTTTTTAATGATAATGCAAATTCATGCCAAGATAGTTTTCAACGTTCACCTTTGCAAAATCCTATGTTCCGGATTTTTCTCCCTCTCCTCCCCTTCTCCAAGAGAGCAGACACTGTGGTATAAGTTAAGTGTTTTAATTCTTGTAAATATTTTCCATATTTGTCATACTTAATACAAAATCAGATCAAAAGATTAAAAAAATCAGAAAGGAAAAAGAAGCAAGCAAACAAACAGCAACAACAAGAAAAGGTGAAAATACTATTCTTTGATTCACAGTCAGTCTTCATAGTTCTCTGGATGTGGATGGATTACGTGATTTCTGAAGTCCCTTCCCACTATAGATTTATTATCTAGTGATTTTCTGATTGTTATCCAGTTCAGTGATCCAAGAAGTTAGGTAGCAATTGTTTTTGTAGGGAGTTGCTCAAGCCAACAAAACCTTTTTTTTTTTTTTTCTTACTAATTGACACATTTTTTTTTCAAGATTCCATGAGCAGAAAATGACAAAACCAGTATTCAAGCTCAGGTACTAAGTCCAATATTTTTTCTACTTCCTAGAAAGTTGCCTAAAAATCTGCTAATAGCTTCAGTGACATAGCACCTAGGTATCAGAGGCAGGAGATGGTGCAATAAGTAGAACATCAGATCTGGAGTCAGGAAGATATGAATTCTAATTTAACATGAGACATTTACTACCTGTTTGACCCTGGATAAGCCATTTAACTTGCCTCAATTCCCCATCTGAAAAATCAGGACACACTGAATAAGAAAGTGGCAAACAACTCCAGTTTCTTTGTCAAGAAAATTCAATGATAAAACATGTGGGGTCCTATCCAGTCAGATATGACTAACTGAACAACAATCACACTCAATCACTCTACTACCTTCTTAATTAGCATGCACATAGTAATATCCTCAGTCTTCATTTCTCGTTTTTTTTTTTTTTTTTCCATTCTGAATGAAAGGATTCTTTTTTTTCCCAGAAAAGTAAACCCCAAAGGCAAGGAAACATCCTGCACAAGCATGATTTATACTCTATATGTATTTCTCACTATGGAGTATAATAGAACTGATTTGCTGAGGCAAAGTGTGCCAATAAAATACTAAGTCCCGTGACAAAACTAACAGATGACATAGAATCTCTTTAATTAGTAATTATTGAATTCCTAAATTAGTGATCAAAAATAAAAGAAGTGACTGGCATTGGGTAGAAGTGACTATTGATATGTCTCCAAATCAATGTCATTACCTTGCTGAGATAAAAAATCTACAGTATGTTACTAGGATGTACAATATTATATTATTTGATCAACCCAAAGCCTTACTGTCAGGTATGTAATATTATGTACACATGGTGAATGCAGAGACCCTTCTGTAATGCTGAGAGACCAGGTGACAACTTTGTCCCTTTCATGTTGGATGCTCTAGTAAATATTCTATAAAAGGTCATGAAATCCAGGGCATTTACCTGTTCCTCCCTGCCTCAGGCCACCATAAAATAAAGTGACCTATCATCCATGCATACACATGCAATAATTCTCATTAGTGTTAATGGAAGTTCAATGCATGCATCATAAAGATAATTCACAAGAAATAATTTGAAGGCTTTTTAAAGTATAGTCAGGGGTATTTTCTGGGAGTCATAAGCTTAGATTTATAGCTAAATGCCAATTCAGCTAGAAAGAAAGTAGCCCTGATTTTTAAAGGTATATTTCTCCCTAACTATCCATCTATCTTAGAGATGAACAAGTTAAGTCATTTTTAACACTGTCAAAGATTTAACTATCTACCCTAATGAAGTCAGACACTGGGACATATATACATTTCAAGTAGAAGACATTACAGATCAAAACATAACTGTTCAATTATCTTCAGATCACTTAATTGTTTCAGTGTTTCCCAAGAAGACAATCAAATCAAATCAAGCCTCTTTTCCAGAACTTTTCCAAAGTAATCTAAGAACTTGTGTTCTTTGTGGTATGACAGGAGAAAAAATCTGAAAAATTTAAGACATTGCTCAATTTTATTACAAACTGAATTCATCCCCCAGTGGATACTGAATCTCAGACACTAGGTTTTCTGAGCTGCCCAAGAAATCCTGTAAAAAATAACAAGTGAAAGAAATTCATACTTTGAAAAAAAATCATTATATGTACACTCCAAGCTTCACTGAATTTAACTTAAAAATGCTATCCGTGTCTAATGCAAAGTTCTTTTTTTACAAAAGCCCATAGAAATGATAGCTGGTTTTATTTGCAACTGAAAAATTCCTAGTCATCAAAAAGTTATAGTTTACTTTGGAGTTATATATTTTCCTGTTTCTGAGACCAAGAAATAATTTTTTTTTCCTGAAATAACTATCTTATGATAAATTACAAAGAATATCTCAAACACATTTCCTTACAATATAGAATAATGTATTATTATATAGGGACTATATACACACATAAATTATATTTGAATATATTAAATGTGGAATATGGCATATATAATATATATGTATGTGTGTATAAATACACATAAATTCCACTTCTTTAAAATGAGGAAGTTAGATCAGATCGCATTTAAGGTACCTTCCAGCTCTGAGTACATGATCTATATCATTCCAACTTTCTAATGTTTTGTTCTTTGTTTCAAACTATAAATTATTTCCGGAACCATGTTTGTTGAAAAATCAATAGCATTTATATTCTCAGAACATTGAATACATTCTTTGATATGGTTCATGTTCTGATTAGTTTTGCTGACCTTCCTCAAAGCACACACATATACACAGAGAGAGCTTTTATTCTTTGCTATAAAGGATGGCTTTCTAGATAGAGAAAAGGATATGCTGGAAAATGACAGTGATATAAAAGAAAATGACATAAAATAAAGAAATTAAAATCTCAGCAAAACTTTAACTCTAAGTGAACATCAAAGCAGATCATATCAAGAAGAGATTAACAAATTCTCTTCTGAGAATTTATAATATCAGAAAAAATTCTAGATATGCAAAGGAGGGGTATTTAGGTGGCGCAGTGGATAGAGCACCAGCCTTGAATTCAGGAGGACCCAAGTTCAAATCTGGTCTCAAACACTTAACACTTCCTAGCTGTGTGCCCCTGGGTAAGTCACTTAACCCCAGCCTCAGGGGGAAAAAATAGATATGCAAGGGAATGTATAACCCTCATATTCAGTGTTTTCCAATTATTAGTCCAAGAAAAATTGTCATCAGCTGGTTCAATATTTTAAATTAAAATTCTCTGTCTCACAAAAAGTAACATTGATAATTTCCTCTTCCTATCCAGAAATTTTATTATTCCTCCTCCTTCTCCTTAACTCTGCGTCCCTATACCATAAGCTGCTAAACAAACTGAGATTGGTCCATCATAGAGACTATAAGAATTTGGATGTCTAAAGTATACTTGGAATAAAACACACTATTTTACTCTAATCCCTTGTTTTATAGATGAAGAAACTAAGGCACAGAGAACAAATTACCTGCACAATTACATTAAAATGGAGAGAAGGAAGGGGAAGAAAACTCAAAACATTTTCAGTTCTAAAAGTTGAATATCTTTGCCTAGGAAATCAATGATTTTTAAAGCCCTTATATCATAAGGTATGGATGTGAGATGGAACAGTCAGCAAAAGTTTTGTGACTCAGGGCACTTGTGGAAGATGAAGGTGAGCATCAATTTTTCAAATGATCATTTCTAAATTTTCAACTGGCACTAAATGCCTATTAATTAACAGACCTCAGTTAAGTGTATAGCTTAAAGGCATTAGTCTATTAGCTTTTCTATTAGTTTTCAGAGCTTGCTAGAGACACAGCAGAAAAGCAATAATGACTTCCTTCCAAAGTTCTTAAATTTGGTTAAAATTTTTCTTCTGGTGACCTTGGACCAGAATAAGCCTACATAATGAAAAAAAAAATGCTGCCCCAGCTCAAATTTTATTTGGAACAAAGGTAGAAACCAGACATAATGATGCTAAAAAGAATCATTATAATCTGAGTAATTATGATAGTTGAGCAGAAAACAGAAAGAATTCTATATAAAATTATGTAGAGTGAAATGAACTAAACTCGGAAAACAAAGTCCTACAATTATAACATTTTAGAGAAAAAACACTGAAAGACTAGAGAACTTTGATGAATGCTGTATCATCTCTTGCCAGAAATGTGATAGACTTAAAACATAGAACAAGATATACATTGTTTGGATATGGACAGTGTGGGAATGCATTTTGCTTGATAATATATTTTGTCTTCTGAAGAAACAGCCTGATTTTCCAGAATTTGCCTTCTGACTGGATGTTGTCCCACTGGTCTGCTTCACTACTAAGCCAGGACCAAGGATCCCAGTTGCTGATCTGCTATATTTAATTAAGATCCTGTCTCTGGCTTTCCCAGATTCTGTCTGAGCAGAGCTAAATACCACTTCCATCCCAGTGAGACTGTCCTTTCTTAAAGTCTAATATTAATTGCTCATAGGGAGGGTAAAATAATGTAAAAAATGACAATTCTACCAAAATTGGTCTACTATGTAGGATCATACCAAACTACCAAAAATATTTTATAAAGCTAGAAAAAATAGTAACAAAATTCATCTGTAAGAACAAAAGGGCAAGAATATCAAGGGAATTAATGAAAAAAATACAAAAGATGGTAGCCTAGCAGCACCAGACCTAAAACTTTATTATTAAGTAGCAGTCATCAAAACCATTTGGTACTGACTAAAAAAATAGAGTGGTGGGTCATTGGAATAGGTTAGATACACATGACAGAATAATTAATGACTATAGTAATCTAATATTTGATAAATCCCCAAACTCTAGCTTCAGGTTTAAGAACTCACTATTTCACAAAAATGCTGGGGAAATTGGAAAATAATGAGTCAGAAATTCGTCAGAGGCCTACATGTCACACACTATACCAAAATAAGGTCAAAATGGGCGCATGATTTGGGTATAAAAGGTGATACCATATGCAAAATAAGAGAGCAAAGGATTATTTACATTTTAGATCTTTGGAGCAGGGAGGAATTTATAAAGATTTAGAGAACATTATGAAATGCAAAATGGACAACTTTGATATATTAAATTAAAAAAGCCTTGTACAAACAAAATCAACACAAATAAAATTAAAAGGGAAGTACAAGACTGTATATATATGCAAGTTGTTTCCAAACTGACAAATAGTCTAGGAATATGAACAGACAATTTTTAGGTAATGAAATTAAAGCCATCTATAGTCATATGAAAAAATGCTCTAAATCACTATTGATTGTAGAAATTCAAATTAAAACAACTCTGAGGTACCACCTCAGATTGGCTAAGATGATAGGAAAAGATGATAAAAATTGGAAGAGATGTAGGAAACCAAGGACATTAATACATTGCTGGTGTAGTTGAGAAATAATCCAACTATTCTGGTGAGCAAAATGAAACTACGCCCACAGGGCTATTAAATTGTGCATACCATTTTTTTCCCCAGAAATGACACTATTAGGTCTATATCCCAAAGAAATCATAAAATAGGGAAACGTATTTATATGTACAAAAATGTTAGTAGCAATTCTTTTTGTGGTGGCAAAGAATTGGAAAATGAGTAGAAGCTCATCATTTAGAAAATGGCTGAATAAGTTATGGTATGTGAAAGTAATGGAAAATAATTTTTCTATAAAAATGATGAATAGGCTGATTTTATAAGGACCTGGAAAGATTTACTTGCACTGATGCTGAGAGGAACAAGCAGAACCAAGAATACATTTTACATAGTAATAGCAAGAATGTGTGATGATCAACTTTGAAAGACTTGTTTTTTCTCAGCAGTTCAGTAAACCAACACAAATTTTATGATAGAAAATGCCATCTGTATAACAATTAATTAAAAAGATAATATATATATTTATGTGTATATATATATATGTGTGTGTGTGTGTGTGTGTGTGTGTGTGTGTGTGTGTGTGTATAGTTGTTATAAGGATTTATATTTAATTGTTTTTGCTGTCCAATAAGTATAGGGACACTGGGAAGGAGCCTTTATAATTGCAAAAATAAAAAAATATATAATATATATATATATATATATATATATACACACACACATATATATTTGTGTACACACATACATATTTTACTATTGTTCAATTGCATCAGTCACATCCAACTCTTTGTGACCCCATTTGAAGTTTTTTATGGCAAATATTAGTATAGAGTGATTGTCATTTTATAAACAAGAAAAATGAGGCAATTAGGGTTAAGTGAGTTGCTCAGGGTCACACAGTTAAGTTTCTGACACCAGATTTGAACTTAGAAACATTCTTCCTGACTCCAAGGTTGGCGCTTTATTCACTGCATCACCTAGATCCCCCTATACAGGTGTATGTACGTATAAACAAGTATACATACACTTCTTTTTAAAGAGAATTAGAAACAGAATTGATGGCAACAAGCAGACTAAGGGGCTGATATTTGATTTTTTCCTGTTTAAGTTGTTTGAGAATCTATTCAACTACTTAATCTGGGAATAGGATGTCCCTAGTTTGAGGTATAAAATGTCCACCAGATAGAAACCAACCACTTAGAAGTAGCCAAATCTCAAGGTTTTATAAAGAAAAGCCAATAAGTAATCCTATCTGGATATCAAGGAGAAGGAGGAAGCCCCATGGCAAACCAAATGAAGGAACAGCTGAATTCTGAAACAAATTTCCAGATTCATATGTGGACCCCCACATTTATCCTCCAGGGGGACTGAGACTAAGCTGTGGCTCATGAATTAAATTACCTAGAAGATGCTAGTCTTCATTTGAGGGGGAAAAGGTTTAGAGAAAGATTAGACTTTGAGAATCAACTTGTTCCAGCAAACTCTTCCTTCTCCTTTTCTGGGAAATACCTTTAGATCACCGATGGTATCAAAGTATAACCTAAAAATAGCATCCCTTAAAATGTGGTCCAGATGTAGCCGATCTGGAGCTTTTCTCACCCCGGGGTATTTGCCAGCTCCCACTTGACACATCCCAAACATTTTTAGCTCCCCAAAGTCCTTTACTTATTGCTTGCACAGCTGGTAGCTAAAAATACCTTCACTTGGTTCAGTGTGTATCATGTTATTTTATAAATCAGAGATTTTTTTGTGTCTGTACAACTTTTACAGAGTTTGCTGTCAAAACCAGGGCTGAAGCTGCCTCCAGGTATTCAAAGAAGGTATATTATCAGAGCTGGACATAGGACATTCATGTATACATGGTACCAAAGCCAGAGCTAGGGAAAAGTGCTCTAGCATAGGAGCCTAAAGAGAGTTCCTAGAAGAAGGAAAATTCCATGAAGGCAAAAACTAATTTTTAAAATTTTTATTTTTTGTATCTTTGCACCTAAAGACAATTCCTTGCATTCAATAATTACCTTTTAAATTGTGGTTGGATTAGGAGGGCCAAGTGGGAAGTGAAAAATCATTCATAAAAAAAAGATTCAACAAAATCTGAAATTCATGGTTTTGATTAAGTTAAGAGTTGGGACAAAGTTTCCACCAAATGAATGGATGAGGTCTGAGGAAAAGACATCTGGCAGATGTCATCAAAGAATTCCCGAAACATACATAGAGGCCCAATAATATTCAAGAGACTAGGAAGAAAGGCATGAGATCCAGGAAGCTGGAAGGAGTACTAAGGATAAGAAAGTAAAGGAGCATTGGATAAAAACAAGAGTAGCAGAAGCAGGGTGAAGTTTAAATGTCCAAAAGAAAAAAAAAAAAAAATAAGAGAAGGAAGGCTAACTCACCCCCGTCTCCAAACTCATAGAAAAAGTTTTATTCTTCTGAGAATTACTTTTGTAATATAAAGTGTAATCTAATAAAAAGAAGCAATTGCTTCTTATTTTTATTTTTATTTTTTTTGTTTGTGTGCTGGAATAAATCAGACCTTAGTTTATAATTTATTATCTTAGAAATAAATGTGTAGTAGTCCTACAGAAAGAAATACAGTCATTCCATGGAAAGTACTACAAAAAGAGACTCTCATATAATAACTAGAGCCATTGTCAGTGGGTTATAGCTATTGAAAAGAGTGGGAACCAAAGTATCTCTTACAATCTCAGAACCTGTACTTTTTAATTTGTGAGTAAGGGCTAAGAGAGAAATTTTTGGTATTATTCTCCACCATCATGTTCCCCCTTATTTATTAAGAGCTCTGAAAAATACTACAAAACGGGCAAGTCATGTACTTTCACTCCATTGCCCCTGTCAAAAGTACAGGCAGAGGCTGATATAAGAAAGCATGGGTATTTTCCAAGCCACAAATGGGTTGTGTTGCAAGAGTTCATTTTAGAGTCAGTTGTTTGAAAGTAAGTACACATTTTCCCCATAGAAACTGTATGATAAATGGTGGTTAGAGTTCCAGCTGGCTTACAGATGTCTATTTAACCATAAGGTATATTACTATTAAGATTATTTTCCCCATTACTTCTGTCAATTCTCCTCTGTTGCAGATCTAGTCTCCTTTCTCCTTCTCTGCACTACCTTGCTGATGGGAAGAAATTCCTTCTGATACAGCAACAAGTGAAAAAGTAAAGACTCCAGGGGTAGCTACAGTAAGGTTTATGGTGGAAACAGAGAACAGTGGTTATGGCATAGAAATGGAAGGGATTTGGGAAATAATCTAAGAAATAAATCCAAGGAAATTGAGGATACAAAAGAGATTAAGTGATCTGCCCAAAGTTGCATGGGAAGTAAATAAAAGAGACAAAAGCTTTGAAACCATTTTATCCACCTGCCCTTTGACTCCACCAGGCTCACACACCTAGTTAATAGCAAGAAAGTGGACTAGCCTCCAAGCCTTTTGATTTCCAGGTTTGTGTTCCTTTATCTCATAAATCAGAACAAGTAAGATTCTGGTAAGAGAGGCATTGGCAAGGTAAAGCAGAAAGGTCCACCACTGAAAAGCTCTAAAACCTCCAAAATATGCTTCTAAACACACAATCAAGCCAGATACCCATCTCCTATATCAGAAATTATTGCATCTTAATGGCAGAAGCTCACCATCCCTGCAAGTGACAGACAGTACCACAGATTGAACAATATACAGCACCCTCCTTTTCCAAGAATGGACAAAGAACAAACTTTAGAACTTCTGACACTACCATATCAATTATAAGATTCTTCCTCCAAACCAAGAGGAATGATTATCCAGTCAGCCATTTTCTAGCAAACCAAAACATTAATTTCTTTAATATAACAGCAGATTTGGCAAGAAGAACCCTAACATGTGGTAGTTTTTGCACATGGGGAAAATTATTTGCATACATATGTATGTAAGTAAACATAATTTGTTTGTACATATATATGTGTATAAGTGTTGTAAATACAATATATACTAATATATATGTAACTGTATGAATATCCATATAAGCACTGTGTATATGCATGCATGTACAAATACATATGTATATACATATACTATATATAAAATTACAAATGTGCTCATTTAAGTTTAATATAATGCATGCATTGTGTGTCTATATGTAGGGCTGGGACACAGCATTCCATATATCCTCATGTGCACATATATGTGTATTTATATGTGTATGTGTGTGTATTTACATCTACACATATGCATACACACATGCACATATATGTAATGAACATGAAACTTTTAGTCTTAATGCATAAATTCAATATATATTTTCAGATGCACTCATTTCAGTGTTTTCCCTGCCATTCTGTGAACTCCAGAAATCATGCTGGAGAGGAGCTATTTAGCTTTGTGGCAGTGAAAGCATGTTTATTCCCTTTGGGTATTTTCCTCCCTACAGTTGACCTTGGAACTATTATCACCAAATTAACCTTATTCTTATTTAAGTTCTTGGAGGGCAGAACCTATCATTTGCCTCATTTTTTTATCCCCAATGCTTAGTTCAATACCTGAGCATAGAAGTCAACTGATAATGTTTATTGATTAATTCCTTGGCCTCTGGGAAGGGCATGTCAAATGACTTCCCTCTTGTTTAACTTGTGACTTCCCAGTGTAAATCAGTGTTCTCAGTCACAGATGCCCCGTGGGTATTGTTTCTCTTTTTAGATTGCAAACGATTTGAGGATCAGAAGAACCTCACTTTCTATAACCACAGCTTAGCACAGTGCATGTTTAAGTGTTTAATAACTGTGATTTTTTTTCATGTGTGTATCCTCCACTGAGCCCTCACTACAGCAAGGTAGTATTTTATTCTTCTCTAATTATTATTCTCACTCATAAAAACTAGGTGATTTCTTTCCCCTCCCCCCATCTGACCTCTGCTCTTCACACACACCACCACATCAGGCAGTCCACTTGTAACCTCTTGTCCAAATAACTGCAACAACCTCTTACTTGGTCTCCCTGCTTAAAATCATGAATCCAGGCTATTCTATGCACTTGCTGATAAAGCAATTTTCCCTAAGAGATTTGGCCATGTGACTCACCTACTTAATAAACTCAAGTGGCTTCCTATTCCATCTAGGATAAGCCATAGCTTCTGAAGCCCCTGGCAATCTGACCCCAATCAATCTATTCAGCCTCCATCCATTATCAAACTCCATCCTGTACTTCCATCCAACTAAAAGTTCCATTTCCCATCTCTACGTCTTTGTAATTGCTGTTACCCATGTGTGGAAAGTAACCTGTCCCTACCTCCACCTCATAGAAGCTGCTCTTTTTTAAAAGAAAGCTCAAACACCATTCTCTGCATAAAATTTCCTCTGATTCCCCCCAACTTCCTAGTGCCCTTCCTCCCAATCTACTTTGTATTCAATTATTTTGAATACTATATATATATATATATATATATATATATATATATATATATATATATGCACTCACTTAATATTGTATATATTTTAATATGCACTGCTGTCTCTTCCATCAAAAGCTAAACTCATTGAGAATAGATATTATGCAATTCTTTGTTCAACAGAACCTATCATAGTACTTGGCATATAATGGGTATTTTATACTTGTTAACTGATTGAGTGATTATTAAATGTTTTGTTTTGTTTTGATTCCTTCTTTCACACTGACGATGGTAAATAAAAATGGGTAAACAATGACTGAGCCAATTGGAATACTAATGCTTCAAGGAACTATAATTTTGTCCCTATGATTGGCAGGCCCTTTTTTATCAGTCTCCAAATTAATGTGAGAAAGACTGTGAATTCAACTGAAGTGAACACTTATCTGCAAAATGAGCTAGAAAGAGGAAAATTTTAAAGGTCCCTGCCCTCTGAAAGCTTACATTCTCTTTCAATTCAGTTCAAGAATACAATCTGCACAGAACTCAGTAAATATAAAATTATATAAGAGTGGCAAACTACTCAAAATGGAAGGGACAGTGTGATGGTGATTGTTGTCCATTCTCCAAGAGGATCAACATGATATCCCTATGTTAGAATCAAGTGAGAGTATGTCTGTCTATGGCTAATCAGATAAATACAAGTTTGGAATGCTCTACCACAGATGATAATAATTTCTATGAATATAATAAATAATCTCTATGAATATTTGAGGTGGATTCTCTAAATTTGTGCATTTAGCTTGCATTTGCTTTCTGAGCAAAATAGAGCTTTCCAGGAGTTTACAATAGAGATAATAAAGTCTGACCTTCTCCCCATCCCTCCCCCCCACACACTGGTAGAACTAGCTCAGTATTTGGGATGCTCTAAAGGAAAGTGTAAAAGAAGAGAGGTATTAAACTGACTACCAGATTGGAGGTCTATAGAGCACTTGTTATGACTTCGTTGTACACCTGTATAACCTGTGCAGTCCACCAGGACTACACCAGGAAAAGTGAATCACTTCCATTTGAATTGTCTTAGAAAGATTCTGAGGATCATTTGGCAAAATAAGATACCAGCTACTAAGGTACTTTATTGAACCAAACTGCCAAATATTCAATTCTACTGCAGAGAGCACAACTCTGTTGGGCTGGCCATATTGTTTGAGGGTCAAATGTACACTCGCCAAAAAAAAAAGACTATTTTGTGAAGAACTCACACAGGGCAAGTGCTTATAAGGTGATCAGAAAAAGAGATGCTTAAGACATTCTCAAGGTCTCATAAGAATTTTTACATTGGTTGTGCTACATGGGAAATACTGACACAGGAATACTCAGCATGGTGGACCCTCATGGGGGTTAGAGGGAGGGAACAAAAGGAAAAGGGGATCAAGGAAGGACCTCAATGATAAGGTGACCTTCTTTGAAAAAAGCTATGGATTCTTACAAAGCAATGATGAGGAAGTAAATTCTACATGAATGACTTGGGAGGAATGCACTTGTACATAAGGAACTTTGTGTAATATAAAATAAAATTGTAGAGAGCTATATATTTTGAAACCCATTGCAAAATTGTTTCAAACTATTTCAAATTGGGCAGTTTATACCAATTGGCCCACATAAAAGAAAGTTCAAAGAATAAAGAAAAACCTATTCATGGTACTGAAGTGGTATTCACATCAATAGGTAAATGGGAAAGTAATTGAGATTTGTTCATTCTTTGAAACAAACATCTGCATAGTCCTCATCATTATATAATGACCCCCTTTTCCCTTTTTGACATTAACCACTCAGGAAAAATGAAGTCAAGTAAAAGGCAAAAAAGGAAACATTTATGATGAAGTCAATTTTTCTTTCATAAAAAATTGGCAGAAACTTTGGTAGAGATAATTTGCCAAACTATTTGGTAAATCAATTGCTACATTTTTAGTGGTAGTAGTTTTAAATAAGTGTCTCACCTTATTTTTTTAAAATGTGTGTTATTGCTGAATGAATTGAGCTCACTCAATAAAATTTATCAAAGAACTAGATGTTAAAAAGTACCTGTCATCTGAATGGTAGGAATCATACCACTGATTAAATTTGAATTAGTTGATGATAAAGAAGCTTACATTTTCCCCCTATTGATTCTTGTACAAAATAGGGAGTCTGATTTATGCTGTTTTTATTTTTTAAGTTAATTGAATAATAGTTTATTTTTATTTTCAGTATTTTTCATTATGCACAGGTTGGTTTTTGGGTAGCTAAAGCTATTTAGCTGATAGAAAAAACAAGTTCTTTGATTATAAATCCCTGGTTCTGAAATGCAATGTTTAGATCCTTCACACATTTATCTTTTTACAAGTTATGCTCTTATCCTTCTCTTTTAAAATTCAATTCACTGGTACATGAAAATAATAGAATAATACTATAACATAAGAAATAATGAATATGAAAAATGCAGAGAAGAAAGAGAGACTTAATGTTAAGTAACACAGAGTGAAATAATCAAAATCAGGAAAATTACATAGAAAATGACCAAGATAATATAAAGAGAATAAAAGCAATAGAAATTGAAATTGATACTATGAAATTGTACTGGCAAGTTTGGCCTCAAAAATATATGAGAATACAGCTCTTCCTTTCTTTGAGGAAGCAGGGGACTATGGGTGAGAAACACTGTATATGATGTGTTTGGTATGCAGTATGAACCTTTTTTTTTTATTATTATTATTCTTTGTTATAAAGAGTGATTCTCCAGAAGGCTTAGAGGAGGAAGGATACTCAAAAATTTAAAATGAAAAATATATTTTTTATTCTAATTCTCTTCAGCAAACATTTTCAATCCTACTATATAGAACTCATAAGAGTGCTCATGGTCAGCAATCACAAAATGCTCATAGTGCAAAATGACACTGCTGGACAATCACAGAAGTAGGAACAAGCAATCGTTTTGTTGATTCCAGAATGGAAAGACTTTCCTGTATTTGAACACATTTTAACAACACAAGATTCCTTGAGATACTGCTCAAAGTCACAAAATCTATTCACTATACACCTTCCAGATGCGGTACCACATTAGAAGGAGAGTTACACCATCACCATTTGTATGGGGTTATCTATTATTAATTTAGTATGCAAGATTATCCTTCAAACAAGATGCTTTTAGCCACAGTTACAAAGAGTCACACAACTGAACAATTCAGCAACAAGGAGGAGGCATATTGACGTAAAAAAACATATTAACTTTATTTGTGTTTATTGTATTTTTATTTATTTTGCTATTTCCAAATTATGTTTTAATCCAATGGTCTTTGGTGGGTCAATTATGCATCATAATGTATGTGATATCTAGTCCAGGATATAAAGTGCCAAACTACAAAGAATCGGTGCCTCTCAAACTTACAAGATTTTTCACTGATTTTTAAGTTACCATATCTAATGTATTCGGGTGACCAATAAGATTTCTCAATGGGACAAATGACAGTAAGTCTATACCAATGTTCAGATCTTGATGAGTCTCCTTGCTATGCCATAGCTACATAAAGTTCTCTCCATGAACTATTAGATCATCTATGATTATATCATTGCATTTCAACACTAAATATGAAGCATCAGGATACCTTGAACGAAAGCCAACACACTAGATAAATATGGCTTACGAAAGTCATTTAATGGCTCTTGTGATTTCCTGAGGTGGTATAAGTCACCACAGTAAAGGGGGAAAGAACACTGGAATGGATTCTGGAAATATGGTTTCAACGTAATTTCTCTTACTTATTAATTATGTAACTGGACAATTCCCTTAATCTTTATAGACCTCAGTTTTCTTGTTTGTAAAATGAAGGTAATATTGCATCTCCTCATTCGGGCTTTGTGAGGAAAGCAATTTTTAACCCTTAAAGTACTACATAAATTTGATGGCAACAATTTGATGAACCATGTTTCCCTTATTGATGATATATTGTCAATATTTAAAGGATGCTTCATCAGGAGAATCACATGGGATGTCTTTTATTTGTGGTCATATTTAAAATAAACTATATAAAATCAAAACAATCCTGGGTAACATACCTCATAATGATATATTATCCATCAATTTACATAATATATATGGTGATAATTATTTGGAATCTAGCAATTTACACGTTTTATACATTTGTTACCTAATCTATAAAATACCATGCATTTATTATTCCACATATGCATCACTGAAACAGTTTGTTTTGTAACAGATGAAACAATACAAATATGTTAACATAGGTTAATAGCTATGTGGAACAAAAGGAAAATATTTAATATCGACATTTCCATCAACAGTCAGTCAGTTCTTCATCCACACTAATAAAAGGGAAAAACAAAAGATGAGACAAACCATAATTGTTTACACTCATCCAGTTTGAAATTCAGACTTCAAAAAACAATGAAACTGCTGCTTTGGATTGTTAGCCTCATTTATTTTTTTCCACAAACGTTTGATGATCACTTGAAAGCTTCTTACAAAACTGCCTCCTTCATTTCCAGGGTCAATTTTTTCCTTAGCTGTCAGAACTATAACCTGCAGACCAGTTTCATATGATGCCCTTCACTCCAGCAGTGAGGACAGCTTAATTAGCAGAGGAGGACAGTTAGAAGGGGGTGGGGGAGGGCATTCCCCTCCACTAAGGAACATAGGAAACATGTTTAAAGCATTCTGCATGTAGACAAAGAAATCAAACCCAGGAAGAAGAAATTTCGTTGGCAGAAATGACTTCTTCAGGATTTCCTTCTTGCATTTTGAAGGCCTCTTCATATATATGTACAAAGGTATGTATTCACATATACATCTATATATTTATATCAATATCTATCTATCTAAACATAGATAGATAGATATAGATATAGATATAAATATGAGATAGCTGTCTTAGTAGTTTTTCCTTGCTAAGTAAGATTTCTGGTTATATAATGAAAGGCTTTGACTAGAGCTAAATAAATTTCAACCTTTTTTCTCTTCTATTATTATGGGATCCAACTGAACAAGATTCTGGATGTTTCAAACAGAAAATAGTCTTCCAAAATATCCACGAAGTCCAAGAAAAAGTTGATTTGTGTCAAAAGATGATGGTTATAAAAGATGCTCTTCTTTTTCCTCTCTGATCATTCCATCCATAGTCTGTCTCCATACACTGTCACTTCTAAGTCTAAATTGTTTACAAGAACCACCCTAAAGATTTTCTTTGAAAGAATATTTTTGGATTACTTTGTTTAGCAAAGTGTCCTGAGGCTCTAGATAAAAAGTGCCCTTTCTTTTTTTTAAAAAAAGCTTTTTATTTTCAAAACATATGCATATACCCTTTGATCTAGTAAATGTAATCTAGTAAACTGGACTTGTATCCCAAAGAGATCTTAAAAATTTTTGCATGTGTGGATCTCTTTCCCTTTTTTAAGATCTTTGCTAAACAAAGTAATACAAAAATGTTCTTTAAAGTCCTTTTCATAGTAGCAAGAAACTGGAAACTGTGTGGATGTCCATCAGTTGGAGAATGTGAATAAATTATGGTATATGAATGTTATGGAATATTACTGTTCTATAAGAAATGATAAGCAGGATGATTTTAGAAAGACCTGGAGGGACTTATGTAAACTGATGCTGAGTGAAATGAGCAGAACCAAATTATTGCATACAGCAACAAGATTATACAATAATCAATTCTAATGGATATGGCTCTTTTCAACAGCCTGATGACAAGATCCTGTTTGAAAACTAAGGATAAACAACAACAAGAATTGGAGGAACATAATGGGGAAGTTGAAAGTTTTACTGAGCTGAATTGAATCAGGAGTCCCCAAATATTATGCTTATTGAATATTCTTCTCCTGTTATGACTAAGTTTATTCCCTTTTGTTAAGATAAATCGCCTACAAATGTTTGTTCTGTTTCAATATCAAATACAACATACCAAGGAATTTTCCCAAGTCAGACCTGACCCAGAAAAAATGTTGGTAAAGCAAGAATTTACTAACCATAATAAGGGATATTAGGTAAGAGATATTTGACAGTTTGAACTACTTATTTTTCTATCTTAAAGTTCCAAATGTACTTATTTTAATTATGTCAATTCTAATTGAAAATTACTCAAATCTAACTTAAGTTCACTTTTTCAGAATAATACAAAAATAACTAATATATATTTTAAAGTTTTCAAAGTACTTTATACCCATTATAGTCTTGTCTACATTTTACAGTTAAGAAAACAAAAGTCACAGAGGAAAATGATGCACCATGATGTGCAAAAAGTTCTAGAATAGTTAAATGTTATACCATCAAAGACAATACTTTAGCAAGTGCTACCAAGATGTATAGATTTTGAAAAAGCGATATTCAAGAAGTTGTCCAAGGATTCACTTATATGAGTGGGAATATATATGCCCCTGGAAGGTGGTAAATATCTATGTCTACAGAGATACATGAAAGAGCCTACTGAGGCTTAGATATTCAGTCCATTTTTGTAGAAGGAGCACACAATCTCTATGATCCCAGCTTTCTCTAGAACTGAATTGTATGTTATTTTAAAACCCCAAATTGTAATAGTTTCATCTTATTGATGAAAGTCAATATTACCTGCTTACCCTGACTGAACAGATTTTTTTAATGTTCCCATTTTCTACATCAAGGACCAAATCATAACATGGAAAACTTGATGCCTTTAGATGTATTTTTCTCTTTTGAACTTCTTTGAAGGTTATGCCTTCACTTCAAGTAGGTTACTGCACTTACACATCAGAATACAAATAAATGCAACCATTTTTCTTCTCTAGTGATCTGGGTAATGGTTAGGCTGTAGGAGGTACAAGATTGACTTTTAGAATTACAAATAGATTGGGAGTTGAGTTGTTAATCAGACTTATTATACCAAAGAAAAACTTTTCATTTTTGAAGCTTAGAAATGTACAATTGTCATCATGTCTCTAGATCATAGCATCAATGTCAAAATGACAGCTGCTTCTCTGTGACCACAAGCCAAGGAAAAGAGGTGACAAAAGTGTTTTAACTCAGTCACCGTATGTGGATAAAGAGAGGTGCCAGACTTCCCCTATTTTCCGTTTGGACTAAAATAATTCTTGAAAAATTAGCTCCATTTTCCTAAAACACATATGTATAGCATAAATCCAATCAGGCTTCTCTTTGTAAGTTAGAAACATTGTAAAAGTGGTTAAGCATAAGAATTTTAAGAATAAGATCTTTCCTTCAGAAGGAAAATTATGAAAAAAAAAGAAGAGAAAGAATGAAAAGGAGGGAAGGAGGGAAGAAGGGATAAAGGGAAGAAGTGAAGGAAGAAGAGAGGGAGGAAGAGAAGGAAGGAGATGAGAAAAGGTACATCCCTTGCCTAGTCACACAGCTTATAAGTATCTTGAGATGGGATTTGAACTGGGGTCTTCCGATTTCAAATTTGTTACTCCTATAGGAACATACATCTACATAAAAACTGAATGAGATGGGAAGATATCAGAGACAGAGAATAAAACAAATTTGCTTTAGGACTTCTTTTAAATTATTTACACTGTTAAATCTCCCTAAAATAAACTCTGCTTTCCTCCAGGGTCTGAGAACAAATATCCTGACTCTTTCCTTTAATCAACATACCTATCTCTTATTTTTGTTACTTATAATTTTTGCTAGATCTACCTCTTCTAAACCCGATACACAATAAGATGCATAAAGATAGATGTAGGTTATTTTACATTGACATCCACAGAGTCTTGTATAAAATAAGTGCTTGATAAATATTTTCTGAATTGTATTAAATTTAATGAAACTTAATATACTATCAACTTTAAGGTCAACTTCTGTACTGATTATTTTATTTTTAAAAAATAATTGCTTTTTACTTCCAAAATATACACAAAGATACTTTTCAACAATCACTTTTACAATTTTTTCCAAATTTTTCTCCCTCTCTTCCTCTACTCTCTTCCCTGCACAGCAAGCAATCTAATAATATATGTTAAAAATGTATACTTCTTCTAAATATATTTCCATATTTACCATGCTGCACAAGAAAAAAATCAAATCAAGAAGGGGAAAAAATGAGAAAAAAAAAAAGAAAAACAAAACAAAAAGCAAGCCACAGCAAAAAAAAGGTGAAAATATTATGGTGTGATCCACATTCAGTCCCAAGTTCTGGATGCAGTTGGCTCTCTGGATGCAGTTGGCTCTCTCCATCCCAAAATCATCAGAACTGGCCTAAATCACCTCATTGTTGAAAAGAGCTATGTCCATTGGAATTGATCATCACATAATCTTCTCGTTCCTGTTAAGCTGATTATTTACATACACATACATACACCTCAGTATAATCCCTTCTACTAAACAAGCTTCTTCCATCCAAAGTTTAAGCTTTGTTACTCTCTTAAAATTACAGGCAACTCAGACAAATCTCGCCTTACTGTACAAATATATATATATGTCAGAAATGAACTCTACAAAAACATGAAAATCAAAGTTGATGATCATTTTATCATTTTTGGTCCAGTGCTGTGATTTCATCATAAATCTAGACAACTCCTACTGAATCAAAGAAATTTCATCTAGTTTTGAGAGGTGGGGGGACTGAGAGGTTCCATGCTTTGGGCACAAGATCACCCAGGGAATCTTTGTCACAGGAGGGCTGAAATGTTCTTTCTTGGACTTAATGGTTAGCTCTCATATTATCATTCCACAACACTGTCTCTCTAAATGTTATTGATTGCATTAGATAAAATGACATAATAATCATAAAGTATTAAATACAGTGCCTAGCATATAGTAAGTTCTTTATAAAAGTTATTATTACTATTGTTGATATAATCTCATGAGTATTGAGTTCATTATAAAACTGTCACTAGTATTTTCTGACATTTTGCCAGATTTTTTAATACCTGAACTTAATTTTAATTACTTAATCACTTAATTAACATTGTTCTGACATACCCATTTTCGACGCCTGCTCAAAATCCCAACTGTAACCCCAATGAAAAAAGATAGCCTTATTTCTTAACTCAGTTTAGTACCAGACAACACAATAGAGACACTGTCAAATTTAGTACAACAGCCGTCACAAGAATGAATCAGCAGAGAAACTGAATTCTGACTTCACAGCATGAGAAATCCAAAAGCACCTAATCATATTGCAACTGAACAAAAATGTCAAGACAAAAATGTTTTCTTTTTTTCCAATCTAGATCTTACCAAAAGAAAAGCAATTCTCAAAAGCTGAACTAGATGACCTCAAAGGTCCTTTCCAACTTTGAGATGCCAAGATAATTCTATTATTTTTGTATTCTATCATTTTCCTTTCAGTTCAAATTGTTAGCCGATTTTTAGGTTTCTTTCTCTGAAAATATTTATAGAACAGTGAAACTTGAAAAAAAAAAGAAAGCTCCAATTGCTTATCTGGTCTTTCCTATAGAGATATAGGAAGACTTTGGGAAGTTTATCCAGCTGAGTTTTAAAGTGTCTTAAATGAAGAAAAAATCTGTTATCTTTCCATAAGTTATTCTTCTTTAGTGCTGAAGTTTCATAGTCAAAAAAACGTTTTATCAAAAACATTTCCTACATCTTCCTCGTTGTTACTTGCTATTATTATTTTGGATAAATCTCAGGTTAATTAATTCCTTTCTCTAATTGGTGCTTTCTCTTTAAAATAATAAGAACAATTTCCTATTCCCTCTTAGTCATTACTTTGAATAGCTGTATATTCCCAGCTGTTCCAATCTTTACTGTGTCTGGATTCCTTCCAAGTTACTTACACTTTTTTCTTCATGGATAAATTTTTTAAAAAGTGAACTGGGGTCCATAAACAATTTCACCAGTAGCACAACCAACAAGGTTATCACACCTTTTTTTTTGAAGCTTTTTATTTTCAAAACATATGTACGGATAATTTTTCAATACTGACCCTTGCAAAGCCTTGTGTTATCTACCACTTTTCAACAACAATGTATTTATCATAATAACCTATTTATCACCTTTCTCTGATTCTGTTGGTGCTTTGTGCACCATGAAAACTTATATGCGAGTTTTAATAATTCACTAGAAGAGGACAATTGTCCTCTTACAGATAACGCACTTGAGAGAGTAAGATCATGGGACTGGTGCAGGAAAGACCCTCTGAAGATGACATCAGGCCACATAACTTGCCTGAATTCATACAGATGTAAATATTAAAAGGAGGGGGATCTAAATCCTTTGACCAATGTTCTCTCTACTGTACTATTGGTCAAATAGATTAGAAAGTCAGGTGGGAGCTTCCTGCCAAGGTAAGAATAGGGTTGGACTCCTGTCTGGAAAGCCACACTAAATAGGACAGATTATGCTTTGAAAGCAGAACATTCTGGTGTTAACATAATCACTTATCCTAAAAAAGTCAGTCTCTGCTAGAATATTACCAATTGGCTCATAGCTTCATTACCTTTGCCACCATCTTTATCAGTTTCTATGACAGTTGACAGAAAATGAGATTTAGAGGTGAAATGGACCTCAAAAGTCATCTCAGCCAAACCCCTGATTTTATAGTTGAGAAAATAGGGGTCTAGAAATGTTAAGTGACTTCTCCAAGGTCACACAGGCAATAAGCAGAGAAAGAAATTTTAACCCACTTCCTCTTACTCTAGAATTGAGGCTATTAACTTAGATCATATTACCTTTAAAAATTGTAATTATCAAATTCCTTTATAGTCCTAAGTAATTCAATCTACACATTTAACAATATTATTTGACAAAAGGATCCACAGACTTCATGAAATGACTAAAGGAATGTCCAGATTAAGAACTCCAATTTCAGAGTTAGTATGCTTAGAACCATGTTGACTCTTGGTTTTCACTGATTTCTCCAACAGCAAGGATAAATGCCATCCAGATGTTTCTGAAAACAGAAATTCCAGCAAATACTCAATTAGATTTATGCTCTGGACAATAAGTCCACTATTTTCCAATATTAACCCTTGCAAAATCGTGTGTTCCAGTTTTCCCCTCCTTCCCCTCTCGTAGATGGCAAGTTATCCAATATATTTTAAACATGATAAAAATATATGTTAAATCCAATATGAAAAGGGTTTTTTAGAATCACATAGCACAAGTACATCACTTTGCAGCTGGGGAAAAGGAAGCCCAGGAAGGTATTGTGATTTCTCCTAGATGATATAGAGAATAATTAAACAGAATTGATATTGATTCGTGATTTTAAAACCAGGATGTTGGCCTTGATGTCTATGGTTAAATTAATCAAATTTACAGAGAAAGTTAAACTGTCTCCATCCCACTTGCCATATCTTTATCCTATCTTTAGGAGAATTTAAATGATATAAGGCTGTACTATTACATCTACTGTTGAAGGTTCAACCATATTTCATGCCAGATTAATGGGATAACAAGTCCAAGAAACCATTTGGAGTCTGAGTAGCTCATCTATTCCACCAATGAATAGATTTTTGGCTTTGGTTTTTAATATTTGTTTTTTCAAAAACAGCTTTTTTGGCTCATTGTGCCTCATGGAATCATATTTTGTCAACACTTTGGAAAACCTCTGAATTTCAACACAACATTTCAAACAAATATAATAGAACTTCTTAGCTGCTCAAACTACTTTGATTCAGTCAGTCAGTCAACAAACATTTATTTATTTACCACTGGATTCAGAAAAATATCTTAGGTGCAAAGCTCAAATATCCTAAGACATAGACATTGACCCTCAAGGTTTATAGTCTGGGGGAAGGTAAGTCACAAACACAAATAATTTTAATAAACAGTAATATATACTGTTATATATTGTAATATATACGGTATAAACAGTAATATATACTGTAATATAACAGTAATAATAGACTTATAAAGCTGGACCAGTAGGTACCTTCAGAAAGTGATTATTTCTCTTATCTATATTAATTCCCACTATTCTATTATAGGGCACATGTACCTATATTTGATGCTTTGGCCCCAATGCTGCTGAAAATAATAATCATCGCCTTATCTCTCCTCTATAATGTATGTTTATATCTGATAAAATTTTAGGCTTTGTTAAATAATTAAACTGGTTCTTCACTACACAGGTTAAGAAGGGACAGAGATGGAATCAGAATCCAGTTCATCACAAACCAACGACAATATTCATTCTACTACACTGCAATACCACCCTGCTTTTCCATAAATACATGAATACATAAATCTCTCTCTCTCTCCTCTTGGCACTCTCAACTTTCCCCTGTATTTATGAATGTTCCAATGTTTCATTACTGAGTGCTACCACTGAAAAAAAATATTTTCACCCTTTCCTTCAGTTGATATTTAAGGATATAATTTCTTCATGTGACAAGACATGCAAAAGTAGAACTCTCCAAAAAAAATGAAGTTTTGAAATTTAATTACTTTTCAATAAATCCATAGTACAATCTGCTGGATACATGGGACATTTCCTTCCATTATGATTTCTTCTATTTTGTAAAAGCATAGGCTGCCTCAGCCATTAAATTCAAACATATGTAATTTGGCCTTAATGTGTGCTCATTATTTGCTGGCTGGATGTGAAGTAGAATTTCTGTCCAGAGTTTTTGTCTAAGTTCATTTAGCATATCTTTAAAGAGGCTTTTTTAAAAATAGCACTCTCTCTGTGCTTGAAATATGCATCCTGTGCACTCAGGTTTCAGGTACCAGCACTGATAGTCCAAAAAGACAAAATGATTAGCTATTCTTAATTACAGAGACACCTTCACGGGTGATATAACCCATACTGCCAAACAATGATGTAGTATTATAAGAACTATCTGGGAAAAAAGTTGCCAGGCTAAATCTAAGTGCCTTCTTATTTTTCTAATTGAATGGCCAAATCTACAAAGTTCAAAAAATAACTAATTTATATACACGCCTCCCCCAAATTGTTTTCTTATTTCTAAAAAGGAACACTAGAATTGCTGCAAATACAGAATGTTTGAATTGTATCTTCCTTCTGGAAATCAGATAGAAGCTAGTAGAATCAGCATATGTACCTAATATAAATGCCAAAATAAAGTGTATATGAGTTATGAGTTCCTTTTGGAATTCTTTTGGAACAAATAATTCAACTAATGGCTAGCTAAATATGCAGCTTTCCTGTTTGACATATTCATTGCAAATCACACTAATGTCAAAAAAATAAAATATGGTTATTATCTACTAATCAATAATGATATAAAGAATTGAGCAAAAGTACCAAAGTGAGGGCCACAAGAGTATGATACTACTATGAAGGTACTATTGGGTCTCTGGCTTGAATATTTCCAAGGACAAGTACCCCTTCTGTGGATGGACAGTTCCAATTGTTAGATTATTTTTCTTTAAAGTGACACAGTAACAAAAATTCTAGACATGAAGTCAAAATAATTTGAGTTTGAATTCTGCTCCTGACCAATTGTATGTCTTTGATCAAAATATTTAACCTCTCTCAAAATTCTGTTTCCTCATCTGTTGCATAGAGATAATACAATGAAAGAAATAATAATTGCCTCATATTATTGATGAGAGAATCAAATGAGATGGATGACACTTAACATACTCTCCAAATCTTGATCTGCCATGTTAATAGTAGTTATTACTGTTAATTTAAACCTGATCTACCATCCTATCACATTTCATCTGCAAGCTTGGAACTATTTCAAAATAATACCTCTCTTTTCAAATATCAGTCTTTCATGGGAAGGAGAGTACAGTTAGGTGTATTTAGGTGAATTTAGAACTGATTCAATGACCAAGTGACTACTGGAATATCAACATAAAGAAAGATATTTAATGGGATTCCCCAGGGTTCTCTGTCCTTGATTCTGATCCTGTCAACATGATAAATTAATAGCCTATGAAGACATTACATATGGTTGTCAAATTTGTAAATCCACAAAGGAGAAGAGGGAAAGATTATGTGTTGAATAATCTAATGATGTTTTTTTAATTTTTGACAGAATGGCACAAAGAAAATAAGATATATTTAACGGGGATAGATTTAAAGTCCTATAAGTGAGTTAAATAAAATACATCAACTGCACAAGTACAAAATTGGTAACACAGCTAAACAACGGTTCATTGTAAAATATCAAAAGATTTCAGTGATTTGATTCTGGTCCTTTTGCAGCATCTGTATAGATAATAAAATTTATTTTGTCAATTGTGGTCTCCTGATAATATAATTGAAAGAGCCAATGGCTAATATTAATATAGCATATTCTATGTGCTATAAATCTTATCTCCTGAGATCCTCATAATAACCCTGAGAGATAGATGCTAGTATTTTCCTCACATTACTCCTATTTTACAGATGAAGAAACCACATCAAACAGAGTTTGAAAACTCATTGTTTCTTAACTCCAGGCCCAGGACTCCATCTACTGTACCACCAAGCTTCTTCTGATGCATTCATAAAATCAAGAGTGATAGGTTGAATGGAATGTCTTGATTCTTCCTTTTAAAATAATTGACTAGTTTGCCAAGTCAACACTTTAAAAAATCCAGTTCTATACTAAAATGTAGTCTGTGGCCACGTATGGTAGCATCAATATGTAATCCCTACTTCTTGGGGAGACTGAGGTCACTAGAATACTTGAGCACAAGAATCCAGAAGTTAAGGTGAGCTAAAGATTATGATTTTTCCACACTACCTCTGGTGGCAATATAATAAGCTTCATAGAAAGGAACAATAGTCTCACTAAGAAAGAACAAACTAGCTTAAAGTGGAAAAAGAAGAACTCAAAGCCCTGCCAGTCAGCAATAGGGAATACTGCATTTTTCTAACCTGAATGAGATAGGAGGATTTAGTCTCAAAAACAAACAAGTAAAAAAAGATATAATGTACTGTAACAATAATTGAAATAATTTTAGTCCTTAACAAAATATATGATGGTCACAAGTCATTCTACTTTTTATATTCTAAAATTTACAATTTTGTATATAGTTACTGTATCTTGTATCTATCTGAATATGAATGAATTACTTTCATAGTAAGCATTTTGGTGAAGAGTGATCTCTTTTGGGAAAAAATGGTCACCTTTCTTTCTTTCTTTCTTTTTTTGATGAGGAAATTCAGCTTGAATGACTTACCCAGGATCACATAGCTAGGAAATGTTAAGTATCTGGAGCCATATTTGAACTCAGGTCCTTCTAACTTTGGGGTTAGTGCTCTCTCCAGCTAGTTGCCTCATCATCTTTGTTTTCGATTGTGATATATATTGAGATCAATTCTGCACCTGACTTTGCAATTTTGTTTAGGAAAATTTATCAATTGTAGAATAAGTAATTGATGCTAAATACTGCTATATGAGATATAAATATGGGATTGTATGAAGGATATATGATTATTTCAGTGGGAGGAACTCCTTCCACTGTTAGAGAGTGAATTGGGAATTTAACAATATTCTAAAGGTTAAGTGATTTAACAGCACATATAATAAATGTCACACCAGACAGGAGGTCCCCCTAGTTCAGTCTTTTCATTTTACAGAATTCAAGTTCAGAGATTAAGTTAATTGCTTAAGATAAGACAAATAGTAGGTATAAAACCTGAAACTCTACCTAAGATCAACTTGACTCAAAATCCAACACTCTTTCAGTGACATCCTGCTGTTTCCCATATGATTAGTGTTGGATGTGGGTTTGGAACTTCAGGTCCAGTATTCAATCCACTATGAGAGACTGAGCCCATTTCAAACAAAGTGAAACATGATTTCTGCTCCATTGGTCACAAATTCTTAATCATAAACATGTTAAAAATGAAGAAGGGTGCAGGAAGACATAGTAGCATTGTAGATGCTAAGTGTAAATGGTAAAGATAACTTAAAAAGTCTACAGGAAACTGTCACACTAGGCTGAGTGGAGCATAGGACACCACAGCACAGCCCTGGCCACAGTGAACCAGGAGCAGGTCTTGAGAGCCCCTGAATGAGCCGTGGCAGCTTGTGGAGCACTCAGCCCACAGATGGAAACGAGACTGAGCAACTGGTAAGAAGGAGACCAGCTAGCAGAGACAAGACTCTGTTGCTTTGCCCATACTCTGATCCAGGGCATACAGAAGTCCCAGAGTGAGGAGCATTAGCACAGAAGAGCTTGCAACCACAGTAAACTGGGAACCCTCCTCACAGTTCCAGGTCAGAAAAAAAAAAGTCACTCAAATGGTCACTCAAGGACGAGAGAATAAGCCAGGAGATAGTAAACACCTTTCCTTAGATCTTACCACCATAGAAAAATGGAAAATATACAGGGATTTAGAAATACCTATGAAAAAAAAAAACTACACAAAAAACCCTGAAGCTTGGGACAGTGAATCTTCTACCCTGGAAGGATAAGACTATTTAATAAAGAATTAAGAGCCAAAGGCTGGGGAAATAAGCAAACTTGGGGAAAAAAAGATTCTGGTCATAAATATTACTATGGTGACAAGGAAGATCAAAACACATTTATAAGAAAATGACAAAATCAAAGCTCCTACATCCATGAGCTCCAAGAAAAATATGAATTGGTCTTGAGTCATAGAAGAGCAGAAGAAGGATTTTGAAAATTAAAAAAGAGAGGTAGAAGAAACTTTGGAAGATCAATGAGGGTGATACAAGAAAATCATAAATTTAATAACTTGGTAAAGGACATACACACACCTGAATAAAATAATATTTAAAAATAAGACTAGACCAAATTGTAAAAGTACACAAAGTCAATGAAGAGAAGAATGTCTTTAAAAAGCAAAAGTAGCTAAATAGAGAGACACAAAAATTCACTGAAGAAAAAATAAAAAACTCCTTAAAAAGTAAATTTGGCCAAATACAAAGGAGGTAGAGAAGATCACTGAATAAAAGAACTCCTTAACAATTAGAATTGAGGACGTGAAAGCTAATGACTTTATGGGAAATCAAGAAACAATGAAACAAAACCAAAATAATAAAAAAGAAGACAATATGAAATAACTCATTAAAAAAAAACTGACCTGGAGACTAGATTCAGGAGTGCTGATTTAAAAAATTAACAGACTACCTGAAAGCCATGATCAAAAGAAGAATCTAGACATCATCTTTTAAGAAATTATCAAAAATATTTGCTCTAGTATTTTAGAACCGAAATCAAATAGAAATTGAAAAAATTCACCAATTGTGCCAGAAAAAGATTCCCAAATAAAAATTCCCAGGAATATTATTGCCAAATTGCAGAGCTTTCAGGTCGAAGAGAAAATATTTAAATCTGCCAGAATGAAACAATTCATGTTTCATTGAACCACAGTCAGGATAAGACAATATCTAAAAGCATCAATATTAAGGGATCAGAGGGCTTGGAATATAATATTCTAGGGAGCAAAGGGGCTAGGATTACTACCAAGAATCACTTCCCCAGCAAAAATGAATATAATCCTAGAGGGAAAATTGGCATTTAGTGAAATAGAGAACTTTCAGGCATTCTTGATGAAAAGGTCAATGTTGAATATAACATTCAACTTGCAAACATAAGTCTCAAGAGAAGCATAAAAAGGTAAACAGGAAAGGGAAAACATAAGGGACTTAATAAGGTTAAAAATTATTACATTATATTACATTCTTATATAGCTAAACTATACTTGTAACTTACAAGAATTTCTCATAAGTTGGAAGGATAATATATAGACCGAAGGCTCAAGTATAAGTTGAATATGAAGGGATGATATCTAAAAATAAAATTAAGGAGTTATGAAAGGAAAATATACTAAAAAAAAGGAAAAGGGGGAGGTAGAATGAGAAAAACTCAAAAAAGAAGTAAAATAGTTTTTACAGTTCAGAGGAAGAGAGTGAAGATAAGGTTTAGAAGTAGTGAATCTTACTGTCATCAGAACTGATTCAAATATGGAATAACACACCCACTCAATTGGGTATAATAATCTTTCTTATCCAACAGGAAAGAAGGAGCAGAAAGGCATAAGAAAAGCAGGAGGGGTGATACAAGAGAAGACAGATTCAGGAAAGGGATGGTCAGAAGCAAAACACTTTTGAAAAGGAACAGGATAAAACAAGACAAAACATTAAAAAGTGGAAGGAATGGAGTTTACTATGGTAACTGGAAAAATGCACATTTCTCTGATAAATTCATAATTTCTTAAACATATGGATAATTGAATTATATTTACAAAAATAAGAGTAATTCTATGATTGATAAATGATTGAAAGATATGAAGTTTTCAGATAAAGTAATCAAAACTAACTATAGCAATGTGAAAAAATGTTCTAACTCACTATTAATTGGAGAAATGGAAATTAAAATAAAATTGAGGTACATCTTCATATCTCTTAAGTTGGCTAATAGGAAAGAAAAGGGAAATGACAACTATTATAGAAGATGTGGAAGGGGAATGAGATATTATGGTTTTGTTGGTGGAATTGTGACTTGATTCCAGCATTCTGTAGAACAATTTGAAACTGAGCAATAAAGAGCAATAAAATATCACTATTAGGTCTATATTAGAAAAGATATTTAAACAAAAAAGGAAAAGGACATATCTGTACAGAAATACTTATAGTGGCTATTTTCTAGGGGGCAAAGAATTGGAAATTGAGGGGATGCCCATCAACTGGGGAATGGCTGAACATATTGTGATCTATGATTATGATATAATATTACTATGCTATAAGAAATGATGAGCAGGATGCTTTCAGAAAAAGCTAGAAAGACTTACATGAGTTGACGTAATATGAAATGTATTGTACATAAAATAACAGCAATATTGTAAAATGATTAGTTGTTAATGACAACTATTATCATTAATAAAATGATCCAAGACAACTCTGAATGATCTATCATGAAAAATAATGATAATTATTCTCATAGAATTCCCAGAGAAAGAATTGATGGTGTTTAGATACAGATTGAAGCATACTTTAAACATTTTTTCTTATGGGTTTTTCAGTCTGTTTTTTCTCTCATAACATGACTATTATGGAAATATTGTGCATGATTACACATGTATGATGTATATCAAATCACTTGCTTTCTCAATGTGTTTCCTCAAGGGAGGAAGAGAAATTGGCAAAGTTTTAAAAGTGAATGTAAAAATTATTTTTACATGTAACTAGGGGGAAATAAAAACTAAATAAATTTAATTTTTAAAAGACAAAATGATGCTTTTTTTGACCAAGGACAAAAATAATTCCATTGAAAAACCAAACATTATTTGCTAGTGTGACTATTTCCTGTTGTATCTCCCTTGAACGGACTAGTTTAGTTTTCTCTGGCAAAAGAGGACTGAACTGTAATGAATAGAATTTTAGGCTTGGAATTAAGAAGACCTAAATTCATATTCTTTCTCAGACATTTACTAGGTGTGTAACTCTGTTTGCCTCAGTTTCCATGTCTGTAAAATGGAATAACAGCAATGCTTATTTCACTAAGTTGTTGAGAGGATCAAATTAAATAATATTTATAAAGAACTTGGCACAGTTCCTGGCTCATTGTAAATACTCTGTAATGCTTATTCCCTTCCTCCTTCCCTGGAAAGTCAAATATAAAAAAAAAATTAATGCCTGCTATATTCCAGGAACTATGCTAAATGCTAGAGATTGGAAAAAAATTGCAAAAAAAACTGTCCTTACTCTCAAGGAGTTCACAGTCTACCTGGAAAGATATTTAAACAGCTAAGTAAAAATAAGGTACATGCATGATGAACTGTTGATAAACTCAGAAGACAGACACTTGGGCTTAGGAGGACGAGAAAAGTTTCATGGAAGAGAAAGGATTTGAGACAGATTTTGAAAATCAGGCGAGCATTCAAGTAACTCTATGAGTACAAAGTGAAGCTGATGGAAAAAGTAGCATGTCACTTTTTCGCACAAAAATCTTTGGCGTCTATCTGTTCATTGCCTGTAGGAGAAAATTATATTCAAGCTGGTGGTCAATCATCACATCTTTACAGGCATCCAACCTCATCTCTTGCTATTTCTAAAAATAGCTTCCCTATGTTTATAAAGAGCCATTCTTATTCTTCCCATTCATGTCTGGTTTATTCTCACATATTATCCTTTTATTATGGTGGATTTCCCCCACTTCCTTTCCATCATTTTCTCCATGTTAGGGATTCCTCTCCTGTGTAGGTCTCTATACCCTGTGATCTTTATTTCAACAATCTTGTAACCCCTAAGGAAATATAATTCTAGAGTTTCCAGTGCACATGCACCTAAGAGTTATACTTATTAATTTCAAGGAAAATATCACACGAATCACAAGATTCTCTTGGGCATGCAAAGTCCTGAGTTGGGAATTTCTACTCTACTTCAATCTATTTCCATTAATTCTTATTAGACATAGATTAAATTTACCCCATCTAGGAAGTTTTTCCTGACAAATCCTGAGAAACAAGAGAACATTTGAAGATAATAGAGATATAAATAAGCTCCTGAGGGGAGATACTTTTATTTTATTTTATTTGTATACTGAGGTTCTGGTATAGTATTTGACACAACCCTAGTGCATAAAACCTCTCATTAATTGGTAAATATCACTCCCATGCCAAATATTCCCTTATTCCACATTCCTTCAGAATTTGTAAGTTTTGGTATTTATTTTTGAACTTTTGTTTTTGTAATAATAGGTCAGCTAGGCATTAAATTTTATAAAAGCAAAGTCTAAATAACATCAGCATTCACAGGACTTGAAATGAACCTCAGAGACCATTTAATCCAAGCACCTCCTTCTACAGATGGGAAAACTGAGTCTAAGGCAACTTCAATGATATTCCCAATCACTCACAAAGAACAATAACTCAGAAGTCAGATACTGCCTTTTCTCTTCTTCATCTAATCCTTGTAGAAACTGTGTACACAATAAAAATTCAAGAAAGGCTTATTGTAGGAACATTTTTAATTTTACAACCACAACAGCTGAGTCCTTGATAAAATTTTCACATGGCAAGACACAGAGCTCTCAGAGTTGATGAAATGACTCTCATCATTCAATCATACCTGGACTATATCTGACAGAGGGGAGATCTATACTTCAGGCAGGCTGTGGGAGGAACTATACTGATAGAACCAACTGCAAGGACACATGAATATATACAATGATACATAGATGAGAGTCAGTATAGTTTCATATATGGAATTCTTGTCTTGCAGTCAAAAAGCCCTGGATTTTAATATTACCTCTGTCATTAATAAAGTGGGTGACCACACGAAAGTCTCAATTTTTATGATCCTCAATCTTTTCATCTGTAAGTTATATTCTCATTATATTTTCTCCCAAATGGGACAAAACCAACTCCAGTATTTATTTTATACAGTTGTTGTGAGCTTAAATGAGCTAACAAAATTTTTTTGAAAATTTTAAAGTACTCTATAAATGTTAATTTTTATTATTATGATTTGAATTTTCTGAGCTGCAATGCAGGCCCCAGCATGTGTTCTGAGCTGTTGGAGGCAGAGACTAAAAATACCTGTTCATCGTTTTTTGTTGTTTTTTTTTTTTATTCAACTGCAATAATAATTTTCAGAAATATTTATTATAAATGCTGTTTTTGGAAAACTGCATTTCCATCTTTCCTGGTTATTGTCAGGAGTTGTCTCCATGCTTAAACATGTATTACAATGAAATGTGACAGTTCAATGGGATAAACATAGCATTTATCTCATCTAAGAGACAGGGAAACATTCCCTCAAATACCTCTGAGAGATATTAAAAGTACAGTGTTTTAAAGACACGCATTTTCTCTTCATCTCCAACCATTCTGAACTTAGGGGCACATGCCACAAACTCAAAAATTTTGAAGAGATTGCCCAGTTTATTGCCAGTGATAGAAATTACTTTCGGAAACAGAGAATGTCTTTAGTGACCTAGTTTTAGGAAGAAAAAAAAAATCCACATTGGTGAGAGATAAACTAGATGTTCAGGTTAAATCTTCTCTATGCTGAGATAGCCTTGGGCTGTATTTGTGCTTTATCTATTTCTACCAACTCAGTAGATTCTTTCCTCTACTTTTTATCTGGTTTAAGATTTTTTTTCCTTCCTCTTACCAGTTACTGTGGTGTTTTTGCGATAAAGCAAACCTCTTGTCAATATATAAATTTCTTCTCCACCATGGGAACCTAAAGACAGCATGATTGGGGAGGTCCTATCACGTGCTGATGGATTAAGTAGGCAGTTATCCACATGAAGCCATCTAAAGACAAACCCCATCAAATGTGCCAGTAGAACAAAAGCCACATATTGACACATGGCAGGTAATTAGTCCCATTAAGCAAACCTGCTCTCTCAACAGGTCAGGAAGTAAATAGCGATCAGGGCCAAATTGATTGCAGAGGAAATAAAGAGGAGAAAAATGCAAATGGAAACTCAAATGAAGGGAACTTACTAGGTCACATGACAAATATCAATCAAAGTAAATTGATTGCCAGGGAATAAGGACATCAACGAGGCAATCAGGCAGACTCTGAGTCTTTGAAACATAAAATCTTCTGAATTAAAGTAACTTAAATTCAACAAATGAATGAAAGCCTTGTGATATTTACAAAATGTGAGATAACTACAGTATTAGAGTACTCCACAGAAAACTATGGAGCTTGATATGGAGAAATGGAAAGCACAAAACAGAGAAACATTCTCAAATAAGATGGTCATTTAACATTGAGGGACAATCTTTATATTCTTCTAACATAGCATTTTGGATGAAGAATAAGAATTAAATACACAAATGTTATTGTTCTTACCCAGTCATGTCCTCTTCTTCATAACCCCATTTGGGGTTGTCAAAGGTACTGGACTGATTTGTCATTTCCTTCTCTGACTCATTTTACTGATGGGGAAACTGAGGCAAACAGGGTTAGGTAACTTGCCTAGAATCATCCAGTTAATACATGTCTAAGGCCCAATTTCAGTTTACAGGTCCAGCACTCTGTCCACTGTACCATTTAACAGCACTCCCCAGCACTTCCTGTCCCATATGGAGATTGACTTTCCTTTTGGGAAAACAGATGTGCGTCACTAATAGAAAGGTAAAGGAAGCTATAGATGGATTATTTTCCTAGAAAAGTCAGTACAGTTTCTGTTGCCAAACTCCTACCATTTCTATATTGCTATATAACAATAAACAATATTCACAATGTGCTCCAAGTTAAAGCAATATTCTCAACTGCCATTTAGATCATCCAAAGAAGACTGCTTTTTGTTTGTTTGATATTAAGTGTGTTTTTATTATATTATGACATAATACTGGTCATCTACATATATATATATATATGAACAAATCCATATATACATATTTATATGAAGGTTATCCCAAAAGTCTTAGTGACTTTAAATCAAAACTGCACCAAGACTTTTGGGGACATCTTTTATATATCATATGCTAGAATACTCACTTAAGATAACCATAAAGTAATTTAATTCATCAGAAATTCACTTGGGAAGAATATATTATTCAACATTTCTTGATAAATTGGAGTTTATCTTGTATAGTTGAGATATTTATTATATTTCAATTATATATATACATATATATTTACAGATGTTATATTTTCATTAAAAATGGGATGGAACAATAATTAGAAAGTGCTGTTTTTAATATCCACACTAACAGAGAGATAAAAAAGCAAAAAGATATTTAGATTTCTTTTATTCTTTCCTCAATGATGAAAAATTATTCCCCCTTTTCTAATGCATTCAAATGGTCATTTCTCTTTTTAAAAGTAATTTTCTGGATGACACTGAGGAAATCAACACCCAAAGGAGATGGAAGGAAGCTGCTCAGATCAACAGGAAACTTGAAAATTTCCCCTGGATTTTTCAAGATATTTAATACTTATATATGATGGATGGGAAAATGAACAAACAGGGAAGTTTTCATAGTCTCTTGAATTTAAAACACAATTTCACTCTTATTCAATCAGACAATAAAAGATATGCTTGCCAAAATTTAAGATCATTGTTTTCAGTCATCTGCAAAATCAAAGATGCAGTATTTATTATTTTCTCCCATTTACAAAATGCACATATGAATTATGTTTTCCAGAAGAGTTATATTGCACAGCAACAAAAGTATCAGAAAAGGTAACATCCTGGAAACAAGCCTTCTACCTTCATATATTTCCAGTTTGTTTTTAACACATCAAATGGCTTTAAGAGGGAGAGACTCAGAAACAGAAGAACAGAGACAGAGGCTGTGCATTGCATCCTGAAGGTTATTGAATATTATTCTTGGGCCCTTAATTTTTAAAATTTCAGGAAAAAGATAAGCTTTCTAAGCACTTTATATAGGAGGATTGATATCGCCTCTATTGTACTTCCTCAATTTCTCAATAGGACAGTTAGATGGTAGTAAATATAGCACCAACTCTGGAATCAGGAAGACCTGAATTCAAATCTTAACACTTACTTTAACATTTAGCTTACACTTACTAGCTGTGTGATCCTAGGCAAGTCACTTAACTCCATTTGCCTCTCAAAAAAAATCTAAAGGGTTGTACTAAGGAATAGAAATTGGCTTTATTCAATTTGGTCACAAAAGTTAGAATTAGTAATAATATACAAATTATAGGAAAAAAAATTTACCTCAGATTGGCTAAGATGATAGGAAAAGATAATGATAAATATTGGATGGGATGTGGAAAAGCTAAGACACTAATACATTGTTGGTGGAACTGTGAATAGATATAACCATTCTGGAAAGCAATTTGTAACTATACCCAAAGGACTATCGATCAGTATCAGTATCAAAATGTTATGAACTTCCTGACTAACCAAAGAGTTTTATCAAAATTGTTTGTCACAAACTCTTAATTTACAATAACAGACTATCTCTGCATTTTGCACCAGTCACTTCAGTGTAAGACTCCAATATTTTCTAAGTATGAATTCATGAGTGGATACTTCTTCCACTAATGCAGAGTCCAATCCTTCCACATCTCATCCCTACAAACTCCATCTCAATGTTTCCCCATACATTTCCCATAGACTATCAACCCCAACTGCTAGAGGCTTTTCTCCTATTTTTTTAGTATCTTGGAAATATCTACATAATACTCAGAATGACCTAATGTTTTGAAGTCTCATTATATGCAGGCAGACTCTTATTTTCTGGTCCTACATATTTTAATCAATGTTTTATTTTCACTATGCAATCTGATGCTTAAAATTGTAGATGAGACCAAACAATGGAGTAGATTAATAAAGTATTTTACCTTGGGATTCTATCATGTTTAATATACTTTGAAAATTGTCTTTTAATATAAATTTTAATATGGTTTGATTTTAATATAAATTGATTCCTTTGTAACACTAGGTATTTTATTTGATACATTTTTGAATGATATGGCATTATCTTTATTTTTTAAAATTAATTTTATAATTATAATTTTTGACAGTATATATGCATGAGTAATTTTTTTATAATATTATCCCTTGTATTCATTTTTCCAAATTTTCCCCTCCCTCCCTCTACTCCCTCCCCTAGGTGACAGGCAATCCCATACATTTTACATGTATTACAGTATAACCTATATACAATATATGTGTGTAAATCCAATTTTCTTGTTGCACGTTAAGTATTGTATTCCGAAGGTATAAGTAACCTGGGTAGATAGACAGTAGTGCTAACAATTTACATTCACTTCCCAGTGTTCCTTCTCTGGGTATAGTTGTTTTTGTCCATCATTGATCAACTGGAAGTGAGTTGGATCTTCTTTATATTGAAGATATCCACTTCCATCAGAATATATCTTCATACAGTATTGTTGTTGAAGTGTATAGTGATCTTCTAGTTCTGCTCATTTCACTCAGCATCAGTTGATATAAGTCTCTCCAAGCCTCTCTGTATTCCTCCTGCTGGTCATTTCTTACAGAGCAATAATATTCCATCACATTCATATACCATAATTTACCCAACCATTCTCCAATTGATGGGCATCCATTCATCTTCCAGTTTCTAGCCACTATGAAAAGAGCTGCCACAAATATTTTGGCACATACAGGTCCCTTTCCCCTCTTTAGTATTTCTTTGGGATATAAGCCCAATAGCAGCACTGCTGGATCAAAGGGTATGGACAGTTTGATAATTTTTTGGGGGCATAGTTCCAAATTGTTCTCCAGAATGGCTGGATTCTTTCACAACTCCACCAACAATGTATTAGTGTCCCAGTTTTCCCACATCCCTTCCACCATTCATCATTATTTGTTCCTGTCATCTTAGCCAATCTGACAGGTATGTAGTGGTATCTCAGAGTTGTCTTAATTTGCATTTCTCTGATCAGTAGCGATTTGGAACACTCTTTCATGTGAGTGGATGTAATTTCAATTTCATCATCTGAGAATTAAATGGTCAAAGGATATGAACAGACATCAATTGGAGAATGGTTTTGTTTCTTATAAATTAGGGTCAATTCTCTATATATTTTGGAAATGAGACCTTTATCAGAACCTTTAACTATAAAAATATTTTCCCGATTTGTTACTTCCCTTCTAATCTTGTTTGTACAGAAACTTTTTAGTTTGATGTAATCAAAATCTTCTACTTTGTGATCAATAATGATCTCTAGTTCTCCTCTGGTCATAAATTCCTTCCTCCTCCACAGGTCTGAGAGGTAGATTATTCTCTGTTCCTCTAATCTATTTATGATCTCATTCTTTATGCCTAAATCATGGACCCATTTTGATCTTATCTTGATATATGGTTGTAAAGTGTGGATCCATATCTAATTTCTGCCATACTAATTTCCAGTTTTCCCAAAAGTTTTTTTTTTCAAATAATGAATTTTTATCCCAAATGTTGTTATCTTTGGGTTTGTCAAACACTAGATTGCTATAGTTGTATCCTTTTTTGTCCTTTGTACCTAATCTGTTCCATTGATAAGACGGGTATGTTTCTTAGCCAATACCAAATGCTTTTGGTGATTGCTGCTATATAATATAGCTTTAGATCAGGTACACCTAGACCACCTTCATCTGACTTTTTTTTCATTAATTCCCTTGAAATTCTCGACCTTTTATTCTTCCATATGAATTTTGGTTATTTTTTCTAGGTCATTAAAATAGTTTCTTGGGAGTCTCATTGGTATAGCACTAAATAAATAGTTTAGTTTGGGGAGTATTGTCATCTTTATTATATTCACTCGGCCTATCCTCGAGCACTGAATGCCTTTCCAATAATTTAAATCTGACTTTATTTTTGTGGCAAGTGTTTTGTAATTTTGCTCATATAATTCCTGACTTTTCTTTGGTAGATGGATTCCCAAATATTTTATACTCTCGACATTTGTTTGGAATGGAATTTCTCTTTGTATCTCTTGCTGTTTCATTTTATTGGTGATGTATAAAAATGCTGAGGATTTATGTGGATTTATTTTGTATCCAGCAACTTTGCTAAAGTTGTGAATTGTTTCTAATAACTTTTTATTAGAATCTCTGGGGTTCTCTAAGTATACCATCATATCATCTACAAAGAGTGACAGCTTGATTTCCTCATTACCTACTCTTACTCCTTGAATCTCTTTCTCAACTCTTATTGCCGACGCTAGCATTCCTAATAAAATATTGAATAGTAATGGTGATAGTGGGCAAACTTGTTTCACTCCTGATCTTACAGGGAAAGGTTCCAGTTTATCTCCATTACATATTATGCTTACTGACGGTCTTAAATATATGCTCCTGATTATTCTAAGGAATAGTCCATTTATTCCTCAAGTGTTTTTAGTAGGAATGTATGTTGGATTTTATCAAATGCTTTTTCTGCACCTATTGAGATGATCATATGTTTTTTATTAATTTGATTATTAAAATGGTCAATTATACTAATAGTTTTCCTAATATTAAACCAGCCCTGCATTCCTGGTATAAATCCTACTTGATCATAATGTATTATCCTGGCGATGATTTTCTGAAGTCTTTTTGCTAATATCTTATTTAAGATTTTAGCATCAATATTCATTAAGGAAATTGGTCTATAGCTTTCTTTCTCAGTTTTTGATCTACCTGGTTTAGGTCTGTGTCATAAAAGGAGTTTGCCAGGACTCCTTCATCCCCTATTTTTTCAAATAGTTTATATAACATTGGGGGTAATTGTTCTTTAAATGTTTGGTAGAATTCACATGTAAATCCATCTGGTCCTGGGGATTTTTTCCTGGGGAATTGATTAATAGCTTATTCTATTTCTTTTTCTGAAATGGGACTATTTAAGCAGTTTATCTCCTCCTCTGTTAATCTAGGAAGCCTATATTTTTGGAGGAAGTCATCCATTTTACTTAAGTTATCAAATTTATTGGCATAAAGTTGGGCAAAGAAACTGATTATTTCTCTAATTTCCTCTTCATTGGTGGAAAGATCCCCCTTTTCATTTGTAAGACTAACAATTTGATTTTCCTTTTCCCTTTTTCTGATCAGATTTACCAAAGGTTTATCTATTTTATTGGCTTTTTCATAAAACCAACTCTTGGTTTTATTTATTAATTCAATAGTTTTGGGGTTTTTTTTGCTTTCAATATTATTGATTTCTCCTTTTAATTTTAGTATTTCAAGTTTAGTTTTTGGTTGGGGGTTTTTAATTTGCTCTTTTTCTAGCTTTTTAAGTTGCAGGCCCAATTCATTAATGTTCTCTTTCTCTATTTTATTCAAATAAGCCTCTAAAGATATAAAATTTCCCCTTATTATCGCTTTAGCTGCATCCCACAAATTTTGGTATGATGTTTCATCATTGTCATTATCTTGGGTGAAATTATTAATTGTTTCTATAATTTGCTGTTTCACCCAGTCATTCTTTAAGATGATATTATTCAGTTTCCAATTACTTTTTGGTCTATTTACCCCTAACTTCTTATTGAATGTAGTTTTTATTGCATTGTGATCTGAGAAGAAGGCATTTATTATTTCTGCCTTCCTGCATTTAATTTTGAGATCTTTATGTCCTAATATATGGTCAATTTTTGTATAGGTTCCCTGAACTGCTGAGAAGAAAGTATACTCCTTTCTATTACTATACAGTTTTCTCCAAAGATCTATCATACCTAGTTTTTCTAATAATCTATTTACCTTTTTAATTTATTTCTTATTTGTTTTGTGCTTTTATTTATCTAATTCTGAGAATGCAAGATTGAGATCTCCCACTATTATAGTTTTGCTGTCTATTTCTTCTTGCAACTCTCTTAATTTTTCCTTTAGGAAGTTAGATGCTATACCACTTGATGCATATATGTTTAGTACTGATATGGCTTCATTGTCTATGCTACCTTTTAGCAGGATATAGTTTCCTTCCTTATCTCTTTTAATTAGATCAACTTCTGCTTTTGCTTGATCTGAGATAAGGATGGCAACACCTGCTTTTTTGGCTTTACCTGAAACATAATAGATTCTGCTCCAACCTTTTACCTTTACTCTGTATGTATCTCCCTGCTTTAAGTGTGTTTCCTGGAAACAACATATTCTAGGGTTCTGACTTTTGATCCAGTCTGCTCTCTGCCTCCGTTTAATGGGAGAGTTCATCCCATTCACATTTACAGTTAAAATTACTAATTCTGTATTTCCTGACATCATATTATCCTTGGATTATGTTTTTTTTTTTGTCCTTGACCCCCCGAACCCCTTCCCCAATATTTAATTTATAGACAGCACTTGTGATGCACAGCCCTCCCTTTTTAGTATCCCTCCCCCTCCTTTTAAGTCCCTTCCCCTTCCCTTATTCCCCTTTTCCTTTTCCCTTTTCCTCTCCCCCATTTTAATGAGGTGAAAGAGAAATCTCTGAAAAACAAATATGTCAATTATTTACTCTTGGAGCCTACTCTGATGAGAGTAAGAGTCACACAATGTTTCTCCCGCTCTCTAAATTCTCTCATGTGGCAGATTTTCTATGCCTCTTCCTGGGATGTAGTTTCCCTCTTTTTATCACTCCTTCCCCTTTTTCTGATACTATCCCCTTCCCTTTACTACTTCCCTTTTAAAAATATTATATCAGTAAAATCAAATTATCCATGCGGACTTTATATCCACAACAGAGATACATTTCTCAAGAGTTCTTTTTACCTTTTTCTGCTTCTCTTCAGTCTTGTGGATGCAGATCAAATTTTTGTTTTAAGTCTGTTTTTTTTTTCTTAGAAACAAATGGAATTCCTCTGTTTCATTAAAGGACCATCTTCTTCCATGGAAGAAAATGTTAAACTTAGCTGGGTAGTTTATTCTTGGTTGAAATCCTTGATCTTTTGCCTTTCAGAATATCAGGTTCCAGGCCCTTTGATCATTTAATGTGGAGGCAGCCAGATCTTGAGTGACCCTTATTGTGGCACTTTGGTATTTAAGTTGTTTTTTTTCTAGCTGCTTGCAATAATTTTTCCTTTGTTTGGTAATTCTGCAGCTTAGCCACAATGTTCCGTGGAGTTCTTTTTTTAGGGTCTTGTTTAGAAGGTGTTTGATGAATTCTTTCAACGCCTATTTTCCCTTCTGTTTCTATTATCTCTGGACAGTTCTCTTTGATGATTTCCTATAAAATAGAATCTAGACTCTTTTTTTGATCATAGTTTTCGGGAAGTCCAATGATCCTCAGATTATCTCTCCTAGATCTATTTTCCAGGTCTATAGATTTTCCCAGTAAGTATTTGACATCATTCTCCAGCTTTTCTTTTCTTTTCTTTTCTTTTTTTTTTTTTTTTTTTTGTTTTTTTTTTTTTGTTTTTTGTTTTTTGTTTTGTTTGACTGATTCCTGGTTTCTCAATGAATCATTCATTTCTGTTTGTTCTGTCCTGATTTTTAATGAGTTATTTTCTTCATTCATATTTTTTAGTTCTTTTTGTATGTGCCCAATTGAGTTTTTAAATGACTTATTTTGCTCTATTGAATTTTTTTCCATTGCACTAATTTTTTTTTAGTGAGTTGTTTTCTTTTTCCAATTCAGAAATCCTACTTTCTTGAGAATTTTTTATCTTTTCCAATTCAGAAATCCTACTTTCCTGTGATTTTTTAACCTTTTCTAATTCACAAATTTTGTTTCCCTGCACCTCCTGTGAATTCTTGTTTTTTCCAACTCAAAGTTCAGGACGTTTTTTTTGTTTTTGTTTTTTCCTTTTGTTTTGTTTTGTTTTATTTTGTTTTTTATTAATTTTTATAATTATAACATTTTCTTTGACAGTACATATGCATAGATAATTTTTTTACAACATTATCCCTTGTACTCCCTTCTGTTCTGAGTTTTTCCCCTCCTTCCCTCCACCCCCTCCCATAGATGGCAGGCATTCCCATACATATTAAATATCTTATAGTATATCCTAGGTACAATATATATGTGCAGAACCAAATTTTGTTGTTGTTGTTGTTGTTGCAAAGGAAGGATTGTATTCGCAAGGTAAAAATAATCTGGGAAGAGAAAGAAAACAAAACAAACAAACAAAAAAAAAACAATGCTCACAGTTTACACTCATTTCCCAGTGTTCCTTTTTTGGGTATAGCTGATTCTGTCCATCATTGATCACTTGGAATTGGATTAGCTCTTCTCTATGTTGAAGATATCCACTTTCATCAGAATACATCCTCATACAGTATCATTGTTGAAGTGTATAATGATCCCCTAGTTCTGCTCGTTTCACTCAGCATCAGTTGATGTCTCTCCAAGCCTCTCTGTATTCCTCCTGTTGGTCATTTCTTACAGAACAATAATATTCCATAACATTCATATACCATAATTTACCCAACCATTCTCCAATTAATGGACATCCATTCATTTTCCAGTTTCTAGCCACTATGAAAAGGGCTGCCACAAACATTTTGGCACATACAGGACCCTTTCCCTTCTCTAGTATTTCCTTGGGATATAAGCCCAGTAGTAGCACTGCTGGGTCAAAGGGTATGCACATTTTGATAACTTTTTGGGCATAATTCCAGATTGCTCTCCAGAATGCTTGGATTCTTTCACAACTCCACCAACAATGCATCAGTGTCCCAGTTTTTCCACAGCCTCTCCAACATTCATCGTTATTTGTTCCTGTCATCTTAGACAATCTGACAGGTGTGTAATGATATCTCAGAGTTGTCTTAATTTGCATTTCTCTGATCAATAGTGATTTGGAACACTCTTTCATATGAGTAGAAATAATTTTAATTTTATCATCTGAAAATTGTCTATTCATATCCTTTGACCATTTATCAATTGGAGAATGGCTTGATTTCTTATAAATTAAAGTCAATTCTCTGTATATTTTGGAAATGAGGCCTTTATCAGAACCTTTAACTGTAAAAATGTTTTCCCAATTTATTACTTCCCTTCTAATCTTGTTTGCATTAGTTTTGTTTGTGCAGAAACTTTTTAATTTGGTGTAATCAAAATTTTCTATTTTGTGATCAATAATGGTCTCTAGTTCTCCCTTGGACACAAACTCCTTCCTCCTCCACCAGTCTGAAAGGTAAACCATCCCATGTTCCTCCGATTATTTATGATTTCGTTCTTTACACCTAAATCTTAGACCCATTTTGATCTTATCTTAGTATGTGGTGTGAAGTGTGGGTCCATGCCTAGTTTCTGCCATACTAATTTTCAGTTTTCCCAGCAGTTTTTGTCAAATAATAAATTCTTATCTCAAAATTTGGGATCTTTGGGTTTGTCAAACACTAGATTGCTATTTTTATTCACTATCTTGCCCTGTGAACCTAACCTATGCCACTGATCAACTAGTCTATTTCTTAACCAATACCAAATGGTTTTGGTGACTGTTGCTTTATAATACAGTTCTAGATCAGGTACATCTAGACCACCTTCATTTAATTTTTTTTTCATTACTTCCCTTGAAATTCTCGACCTTTTGTTGTTCCATATGAATTCTGTTGTTATTTTCCCTAGGTTATTAAAACAGTTTCTTGGGAGTCTGATTGGTATAGCACTAAATAAATATATTAGTTTAGAGAGTATTGTCATCTTAATTATATTTGCTCAGCCTATCCAAGAGCACTGAATGTCTTTCCAATTATTTAAATCTGACTTTATTTTTGTGGCAAGTGTTATGTAATTTTGCTCATATAATTCCTGACTCTCCTTTGGTAGATATATTCCCAAATATTTTATACTATTGACTGTTATTTTGAATGGAATTTCTCTTTGTATCTCTTGCTGTTGGATTGTGTTGGTAATGTATAAAAATGCTGAGGATTTATGTGGATTTATTTTGTATCATGCAACTTTGGTAAAATTTTGAATTATTTCTAATAGCTTTTTAGCAGAGTCTTTGGGGTTTTCTAAATATACCATCATGTCATCTGCAAAGAGTGATAATTTTATTTCCTCATTACCTACTCTAATTCCTTGAATCTCTTTCTCGGCTCTTATTGCTGAGGCTAGAGTTTCTAGTACTATATTGAATAGTAATGGTGATAGTGGGCAAACTTATTTCACTCCTGATCTTACAGGAAAGGTTCTAGTTTGTTGCCATTACATATGATGTTTACTGAAGGTTTTAAATATATGCTCATTATTTTAAGGAATAGTCCATTTATCCCTATACTCTCAAGCATTCTTAGTAGGAATCGATGTTGGATTTTATCAGATGCTTTTTCAGCATCTATTGAGATGATCATATGGGTTTTATTAATTTGATTATTAATATGGTCAATTATACTAATAGTTTTCCTAATATTAAACCAGCCCTGCATTCCTTGTATAAATCCCACTTGGTCATAGTGTATTATCCTGGGGATGATTTTCTGAAGTCTTTTTGCTAATATCTTATTTAAGATTTTAGCATCAATATTCATTAAGGAGATTTGTCTATAATTTTCTTTCTCAGTTTTCAATCTACCTGGTTTAGGTATCAGTATCATGTCTGTGTCATAAAAGGAATTTGGTAGGACTCCTTCAATCCCTATTTTTTCAAATAGTTTACATAGCATTGGAGTTAGTTGTTCTTTAAATGTTTGGTAGAATTCACATGTAAATCCACCTGGTGCTGGATTTTTTTCTTAGGAAGTTGGTTAATAGCTTGTTCTATTTCTTTTTCTGAGATGGGACTATTTAGACTACTTACTTCTTCATCTGTTAATCTGGGCAAGCTATATTTTTGAAGGTATTGTTCCATTTCATTTAAGTTATCAAATTGATTGGCATAAAGTTGAGCAAAGTAACTCCTAACTATTGTTCTAATTTCTTCTTCATTAGTGGTGAGTTCTCCCTTTTCATTTTCAAGACTAACAATTTGCTTTTCCTCTTTCCTTTTTTTAATCAGGTTTACTAAGGGTTTGTCTATTTGGTTGGTTTTTTCATAGAACTAACTCTTAGTTTTATTAATTAATTCAATAGTTTGTTTGTTTTACTTTCAATTTTATTAATCTTACCTTTTATTTTTTGAATTTCAAGTTTTGTGTTTGTCTGGGGGTTTTTAATTTGTTCCTTTTCTAGCAATTTTAGTTGTAAGCCCAATTCGTTGGCCCTCTCTTTCTCTATTTTATGCAAGTAGGCCTGTAGAGATATAAAACTTCCCCTTATTACTGCTTTGGCTGTATCCCACACATTTTGGTATGATGTCCCATTATTGTCATTTTCTTGGTGAAGTTATTAATTATGTCTATGATTTGCTGTTTTACCCAATCATTCTTTAGTATAAGATTATTTAGTTTCCAATTATTTTTTGGTCTATTTTCCCCTGGCTTTTTATTAAATGTAATTTTGATTGCATTGTGGTCTGAAAAGGATGCATTTACTATTTTTGCCTTACTGCATTTGATTTTGAGGTTTTTATGCCTTCAGGACGTTGTTATTCTCTATCATAGCTTCTCTTTCCTTTCCCCATTTTTCTTCAAACTCTCTTAACTTTTTAATAGTCTCCTGTAGGAGAGAGTTATGTGATGGGGGGCAGGTATCATTCCTCTTTAGGGTGTTATCTGGAGACTCTCTGCTGTTAGCTTCCTCAGGGTTGGATACCTGCTCTTTCTTTGTGTAGAAGGTGTCAATCGTTCTCTTCAGCTTCTTACTCATTGTTAAAATCTGTTGGGGTTTGCCCTTGGGGTAAGAAGTTTATTTATTTACCAGCTTCCTCCCAGACCAGAGGTAGAATGCAACAACCCTGTGCCTGAGCTAAAAGAGAGCTCTGGAAGAGATTTCCCCTTCCCCTTCCCCAGAAATGCCTCAGAGATGGTTAGCATGGTTGCGCTCTGAGGAGTACCCAGTGAAGGACCCTGCTGTGTGGCCTAGCGACTGCCCTGAGGTTTAAGGCTGAACAGTGAAAGTGTCACAAACCCCAGCAAATGCCTCCTGTGGGGCCATGGATATCAGCAGCTGATGTGAAGAGCCCCTGTGCTCAAACAGGAAGTGTCTGCCCAGAAACCGTGGTTCCTACTTCAAATGTTCCGCTTCTCTGGGAGTTCCACTTCTCTGGGAATTCCGCTGCTGCTAAAATTCCACTGCCTCACGCTGAGCCCCACACTCTGTGGATTAGAGGTTGCCTCAGGCTGTGTCCCTGCTGTTCAGGCTCTCAACTACCCCAAAGAGAAGCCCCGGGCAGCAGAAGGCGTCTGCACAGCCATGCCAAGATCTATTAGGTCACTTATAAAATTGCTGTTTTATAAGCAGAGAAGAGCTAACAGCCTGTGTCAGACTCCTCTATCTCAGTGGCTTCTCTGATCCCAGAGTTTTCCCCAGCCCGATTGGCACAGTGTGCTAGTACCTAACCCTGTCTGTGCTGGCCTTTTTTTTCCTCCCCTGGAAACCAACCTTTTCTGTTGAAATTCCAGATTCTCTTCAGCTGGTAAGTTGTGCTTCTAATTCTTGTGGTTTTTAATCGGTCCGGCGTTATTTTTGAGGCTGATTTAACTAATTGGTAATAAGGGAAGAAGGGAGCTTACAAATTTGCATGTATCTTCTCTGCTATCTTGGCCATGCCCCCTATTTGATACAATTTTTAAAAATCTCAGTAGGTATCCATAGACCTAACCAGATTCTTAAAGGAGTTCATGTAACCAAAAAAAGCTTAGGTATATTTTCATAAAGAGCCAATCCTATAGCAGAAAACACAAGTCCCCAAGCAGCCACTGACCCATGATGGCATTGTGATCTTAGACAAGTCCAGACTTCCAGGCAACTCCCCAGGATCATAAATATACTGAGATATTTCAATACTGAGAAAAATCACATTTTGGACAAAAACAAAAATAAAATCACTACATAATCTGCTCATGCTTGTCATAAATTTTTCTATTTTCCTTTGGTTTAATGGTTATTGTAATTCTTCAGACATCATGATGTTCTATTATTCAAAGTCATATAATATCACCAGGAAACTATGCAAAAACAGTCAAATCAAAGATAAATGTTATATTTATAAATCAAAACAGTGGTAAGTGAATAAATTAAACTTTTATTACATTCGCTGCTTAATCTAAATTGTCAAATGGTCATGTCACTGGCTAATGAGAGCTAATTGAAAAGGTGTAAATTGTGCTCTGTCTTTGTCTCTGTCTTTCTCTCTCTCTCTCTCTCTGTATATGTGTGTGTGTGTGTGTGTATATATATATATATATATATATATATATATATATATATGTGTGTGTGTGTGTGTGTGTGTGTGTGTGTGTGTGTGTGTGTGTGTATTTTAATTTGACTAAAAGGACTACAAAGGAGAGGCTAAGACATTATCAACCAAATTTACACATGAGAAAACTGAGGCACAGAACATTTGAATGAATTGTCTATGATCACACAACTAGTAAATGTTATATGCAAAAGATAAACTCAAATCCTTTTCCCACCATATCATGTTAGGATTCTTACAAGATGCTAAATCAGTTATCTAATTTAGCATGGTAGTTAACAGTTCTCTAGTTCACTAATGTAATTAGTACTTATTAGAGTTCTATAACATTCACACCTTTAAGAGATCATATATAAGCTAGGAACCTCAACCAGGATTGAGTCCAGGATGTTCAGAAGTCAGGAATGAGAAGCCCACTAGAAGTCCTGACCCTCAAACCAGGATTCAGTCAAGGAGATTCACAAGCCAGAAAAGGCAGCTTAAGCTCTCAGAACCTAGACTACAGAAGGCCTCCAGAAAACTAGCCAAGCCCCAAGTGAAGGAGACAAGACTTAAAAAGAGAGAATAAAAGATTTGGACTTTAACTCCTGGCTGCATTGGGGGTGATTATTATACTGAATTGAAATGAAGGCTGCTCCCAGAAGCCCCCCAAAAAACCTGCTCCCAGAGAACATCATATTTAGAGAAGAACATTACAATATCATAATACACTAAACTAACAAAAATTGGATTTTAGCCTAGACTAAGCAAATTTTTAAAAAATAAGTCAAACACTTGGTAAAAGATGCTTTATTGAGTGATACATAAAAAGAAAAAAAAAAAACATGGTTTCAGATTTATTCTCAAAAGGCAAATATGTTTCTTAAAACCACAAACCCCCACGTTTACATCATGGGAGGAAATGCTGAAACAGAACCAGAAAAAAAATTATATAGAATAGCTACAACAATGTAAATGGAAAGAACAGCAATGAAACAAAAATGCATCATGTTTTGTAATTATATTGAAGAAACCTGGCTCAGGAAAAGAATTACAAAAGTGCACCCACCCACCCCATTCACGCTTTTCAGAGGTAGGCAATTATGTATATACATATAATATCAGCCATTGTTGTTCTTTTGCTCAATTTTGTGGACATTTTTTTCTTTTCTTTTTCTTATTCACCTTTTTTTTTTTTTTTTTTTTGAGATGGGATAGTTCACTAGGTAGGAGGAGAAGAGAAATAATCAGAAAGGAAAGTAGTGAATGTGAAAACAAAAGATAGGAATGAAAATAAAACATTTTTTAAAGAAAGGAAAAGGTTTTTCTTTCTTTTTTTAAAAAGTAAAATATATTGGTATAATCTGTTTGTACATCAAAGTAATTTCCAGATATTTCCCTTCTTCTGGCTTCTCTCTTTCCTAAGGACATTCTCTTCATAACAAAAAGAAACAAACACCACCACCAACAACAAAAACACAATTAAAAAAAAAACAACAAACACAAGAATTTTTCTCTGACATTATATAACTACTCATACTCATAATCCTTCACTTGTCAAATGAATAAAAGAAGGTGAAAAGAAAGCATTTATTGCAAAATTCACATTGCCTTTATCTTTGGTATAGATAAAAACAATATAAAACAACGTCATTCCATTTCTGGTCTTAGCCCCAAAATAATAAATCTATAATTAATAATTTTTAAACAAATACAACATTTTTATAAATTTTATATAAATACAAAAATAAAAATAAAAAGAGGAAATACTTCCTCCCCCCAATTGAACATATATTCTAAGTTTAGCTATTCAGAGGGAAAAAATAGACAAAATAAAATAAAAATGCTTACAAATGAAAAAATAATTTATTTTTTAAAATGATTTCTTTGCATTATCAATTGGAATGAATAGAAAAAAGCTATCAAAATCACATTTATCTCTTCTACCCTTATTAATTTGAATGCTAGGTGCTACAGATATAGATGGAAAGAAATGATACACACACAGAACACACGTGTGTATATATGAATTCAGAGAATATTTTCATCATTTTCTGTAGATTCAAAACCTCTAGAGATTTTGCTGCCTGTCATAAGTTGGATTCTTCTCAAATATATCTATTTGTATGTTCTAGGTACAAGAGGATTGTTCAGCTGATTAATAATAAAGCCAAGAATTCTTTAATCCAGAAAACTGCTTACAGAGAAAAGACTTTCAAATTCAGCAATTAATAGATCATTCATAACTTTGCAGTTTTAAATATATACTGAAATTCCATCCATCTAATACATCAATGGAAAAATCTGAATGATAGTATGTTATATACTCAAATGGAGACAAGTTGTTATTGAGAAATTACCATTTTAAACACTGCAATAGTTTGAGATTTTGTTGATGTATATGGTTTCTCCACCAATGGAGATCACAACCCCACAACAATTTGGTAGCGTCTTCCAAGCAGAGAATTGAGTTCAAATCTTGCCTGAAATACAACACTGTCTGTCTCAGTTTTCTCATTTGTGAAATGGAGATATTAATATCACCTACTTCCCAGAATTGTTGTGAGGATAAAATGACCTTTCTAAAGCAGTATATATAACTCAAAGTGTTATATAAATGCTATTATCTATTATTTTTGAGCTGCTGAAGCTACAAGACTTTACTACTGTTCCCAATGCATCCACCCACCCCATCAAAAACATTCTTTTGCATATTTTTGCATATGCTTATAAACATACAAAACTAGCCTTCCCCAACAAAATGCAAACACCAAAAATGTCTGAATTTTGTGTCATATACATTTTTATAGATGTTTTCTATCATTTCAGTACAGTGATTTATGAGAATCTCCTCCCCTAAAGATAAAATATTCCTTTGTAAGAAATTAAAACCACCATGAAAAAACATTTGCAACAATAACAACATCTGATAGGAATTAGAATATTCTGTGTATTATCCACTCTATTAGCAAGACAGAGTGTTTTAGCTGGTCTTCAGGATTTTTTAATAGAACCTTCAATTTTTACATCTTACTCAAAGTTCATATTTCTTTTTATAATGATATTAATTTTAACTCAATTTTAGTCATTTTCTATTTTATTCATTCAGTTCTATTTATCTCATTCCATATTAAATCGTATACATTTTCCTGTATTTCCTGAAATCCTCATAGTCATAACTTTTACTGCTCATTGTATTCTATTATACTGATTTCCAATAGTTCGTTCTACCATTCCTCTATTGTTATTCATGATAATGAGCCAATATAAATCATTTGGTGCATTTAGACCTTTCATTCTATATTTTGTCTCCTTGAGATCTGTGTCTACTAATGTGATAAATAGATCAAAGAGAATAAGCAGTTCAATTCTCATTTTTTCATGACTCCAAATCAATAAACAGAATGGCTGGATAAATTTATAGTCCCAAACACAATATTAACATACCTCTCTTCTCTCTAATATTGTTTTCTCTTTTTATAATCGTTTTCTATTTGCAATAAGTCACTGAAACCTAAGAATTATTTTATTTTTAATTTTTTCTTCTTAGTAAAATTAAAAATTTCCAAATATTTATGTATAATTTGAAATTCATTTAAAAAACATTTGTTATGTCTATTGATGATATGTCTATGAGAGAATAGACCTTGGTGACATATGTTTACTTCACTTATTGCATAGCTTGAATAACAATCTTTCATCTTTAATATTTTATCTTTTCATAATTTCTCTACTTGTTCTAACATCATTGATTTTATTCATACAAAAGCTTTTGAACTAAATTTTGTTGAAATTATCAATTTTGCCTTCTCTGACCTCTAATGCCTGTTTGACAGATTCTCCTCCTAGCTAAAATTTGTGAATTGTACCTTGTCTCAATCAACAAGCCAATTGTGAGCTAAGAACTATTATTCCCTATTAGACAAGGAAGAGAATTGGGCCTGTATCCTAAAGAGATCATAAAAAGGAAAAAAGAACCCATATGTGCAAAAATATTTGTAGCAGTCTTTTTGTAGTGGCAAGAAACTGGAAACTGAATGGATGCCCATCAATTGGAGAATGGCTGAGTAAGTTATGGTATATGAATGTTATAGAATATTATTGTTCTGTAACAAATGATCATCATCAGGATGATGTCAGAAAGGCCTGGAGATGCTGAATGAAGTGAGTAGAACCAGGAGATCAATGGATACAATAACAACAAAATTATACAATGATCATCTGTGATGGACTTGGCTCTTTTCAACAATAGGGTGATGCAGGCCAACAAGAAAGTCAACTGCATCCAGAGAGCACTGTCGGGATTGAGTGTGGATCAACAAAGTATTTTCAACTTTTTTGTGGTTTGCTTGCTTTTTGTTTTCTTTCAATTTTTTTTTTCCTTTTGATCTTATTTTTCTTGTGTGCAGCATGATATTTGTGGAAATATATATATAGAAGAACTGTACATATTTAACATAGATTACTTGCTGTCTAGGGGAAGGGATGGGAGAAAGGAGAGGGAAAAGTGGAACACAAGTTCTTCCAAGCATAAATGTTGAAAATCATTTATGCATATGTTTTGAAAATAAAAAGCTTTATAAATAAAGAAGACAAAAACAGAGAGTCTAAGAGACAGACAGAAACAGACAGAGAAAGAGAGACAGAAAAAGGGGGGAGGAAAAGGGAGGAGGATAGAGGAAGAGGAAGGAGGGGGAAAGAGTACATAAAACAGATAATTTTTGAGGGGAAATCAATATCTGTATGTTCAAAAGGTCTTCTTTTAGAAAGTATCTTTTAAATTTGTCTTCAAGGAAACTAAAGATTCTAAGAAAAGGACATAAGGAGCATTTTAAACCATGGAGTATAGCCAGTATTTCAAAGGATGATAGAGAGACAAAAACCTACAGATGAAAAAGTCATAAGATCATTTTGGCTAGGCTATGGATTATGTGCAGAAGTATAATATGTAATAAAGTTAGAAATATTTTTGGTTTATGGTGGATTATGGTGAGCTTTGTTAGGAATTAGTAGTTGATTGGATATGTGAGTTAAGTATGAGAAGCTGAGAATGACACCTAAGTTCATTGAAAGATAACAATATTCTAGACAGAAATAGGGAAGTTCAGAAGAGAAATGGGTTTGGGAGAGGAGACAAGTCAAGTTATTTGAGAACCTCCGTTTTCTGATTTTTTCTAGTAAGGTGACACTTTATGTTGACTTCACATGTTTTTTTTTTTTTAATTTTATTGCCATATGCAATTGACTTTATTGTATCATAAACCAATTTTATAATTCAACAAAGGCTTTGGACTCCTCAGAATAATGTTTTTTAAAGATCAGACCTAAAATACATAGTATTGTCAAAAGGAACCAATCACTTTAAAAAACAGTATTAAAAATTATGTTCACAAACCCTCTGAAAGATAATTACTTTTCTGTTAATAGCCTCAGGTTTTATATCTATTTTACTAGAAGTTCTCAAAAAGTCATTCCTTTTTCTAGCTTTTTGATTGCTTAAGTTTCTCACTTCACTAGTTTGCTCTAGTAATGTTCTCATTTCTGTGTTTCAACAGATATCAAACAATTTTCTTTTCTACTGATTTATAAAACTCTGGTTATGTTTGGTGTTCATTCATACTTTCTTTCTCATCATTCCCTTGAGTTCCAGATCTTTCTTCCTTCAAATGAATCATGTAATTTTTATCTAGTTTATAATTTGATATTTATAGGTTTGAATCTGAAAATAAATTTGAGTAGTATTATTATTTTTATTACATTGTCAGTCCCAACTAGAAGTAGTTAGTAACTCCTCAATTATTTTTCTACCTTTATTTCTGAAACGGCTGGTGTACTTTCTATATGACTATTATATGAATTGCATTTTGTAACATTTAGAAAGAGTTTGTTCTTATAATTTTCCTTCAGTATAGTTGAGGTTCTGGACTCACCCTCTCAACTCCCATTCAACTAAATTTTGTTTAAATTATTCAGAAATGTTATGTAAAATGCCAATCCATAAATTCATCAACAATTTTTGCTAAAACTATTAATTATCTCACTTTGTTTCTTCACTAATTCTCTGGCAAGTACATCATTGTGTCAGCAGTAAATAATAATTTAATAGTCTTTTTGTCTATGATTATAGCTTTAATTTTTCCTATTATTATGGTTAGGATTTTGAGTATTTTGTCAGATAATATTCAGAGGAGGGGAAATATAATAGACATGCACTAGTTTTGGGTTGTAAATTTACATGACACTTTCAATGTGGACTTTCAATGACAAGTTTTATGTTTTTAAAGACAAATCATTTTATTATTTGTGTTACTGAAGGATTTATAATAGTATTGGAGGATATTTTTTGCATTTGAGTAATTTTCTGTTATTTTTTTATTGCTTACATGATTAAATCTACTATTTTCATAATATTAAAACATCCTTCAAATTAATCTGGTCATAGTATATTATATTCAAAAAATACTTCTGTGGTCCATTTCTGGCAAATTTATTTTAAAATTGGCCATTATTCAATAATGAAATTGTTTTATTTCCCAAGTTTGCATGTTAGAACCATATTTATCTTTTATATTTACAGAATCCAGTTGCCTTTTAGCCTTTTATTATGATGTAGCATTGCGATTAATTATTCTTTAAATACTTGATATAATTTATATAAATATATAATAACCAGAGTTATTATTGTTGCTGTGGCAATTTTTCTTCAACTACCTTTATGTGAATTCTATTATTTATTTGTGTATTTTGTACTTTTGCATATATGTATCCAATTTTTACTTTGAGTTTTAGATTTTGCCAGTATATAATTTTGATGAACAATCTCTGATAATTCCTATCTACTATAAAACTACCTCAAATAATACTTTTTATTTTAACATATTTTTATTTCTTGATAATTCTAACTGATCAGTTCCATAGTTTTCTTGTTTTTGAGTTCTCCAATTTCTAAAAATGTCACTTTTTATATGTTAAGATTATATGAGAGGCTATTTAGAGTCACATAAATTCACTTAATTTTTACTCTATATTTTAAATGCATTTTCAGATGAATCATTGTTTTTTGCTGTTTTCTCTAGGCTCTTTAATTTAATAGGGAAATTGAATCCATTTAAATTTAGGGTGATCATGGTTAGTATTGTGCCTTTTTTTCTTTAAAAATCATATAAATTTGTATGTTTTTTGTGTATCAACATCTTTTAAAATCAGCATTCCACTTCTGCTTTGTTTAAATTAAATTTGATTTCAGATATCCACCTTGAGTTTTCTTTTACTGATGGTTTTTATCTATATTTTTACTGTTTATCTTTTTCATCTTGTTTTACCATTATCTTTCTTAACTCAAAAAAGTTGTAATACCCAATCACCTTTGTTCCCCTACCCCAGATATCTTCCTTTATTTCTATGCTGTATCCATTTCTCATCCAAAAATCATAGAGAAACAAAGGAAAATAGGCTACATAAATCCATAGTTACCACTCTAAATATTCTGATGGACTATGTGTGCCCAATCTATCCCTGCATCTTCCAAATTCATACTGGACTAATTTACCACAGATGAACACATTGGACACTTATTAAAATATTGTGACATCATCAGTATTTTTCAAAAATGAAGGATGAGCAACAATAAAGCTTTAGAATTGGTTCCCACTAATGTTACTTCTTAATAGAGATAGCAGACTGAAGTGGCTGGTAAGAGGTTTTTAACCTGGATGCCATGGACAAAAGGATAAGCTAATTTTTCAACCAGATTTTTTTCTCAAGGACTCTATCTTTTACAAACATCCTAAAATGATTTTGTCAAATACTGTCACTTAGATTTCACAGCCTTTGAAAAAGTGAGAGAAATGCAATCTCTATATTTCTGATTCATTTACATTTAAATATGGTTTTTAAGATATCTTGATTTGCTCATCATATGTTACTATTGCTGATTTTTTTTTAACCTAGCAGAAAATAAAATGAGATTTTGGGAAAATGAATTAAATGTCTGTAAGAAAAGTTGTTAAATTACTCAAACTTCACCTTTAAATAGGTTTGAAAATAAATCGCTTTGATATGTTCTGAATTACTCCCATCTTGAATACTAGGCTTTTTTAAAAAAATAACTTTTTTAAGAAACCCTTGTTTATTTTTGACTTGATTTTACATTGTTCAAAGTGCTAATGAAAAAAAATACATTCCCTTTAACATTGAAAATTATAAAGCAGACTTTATCAGACTTCACCATTGCTTTGGAAGAAACTGTGTGATAAATAATATAGAAATAATCTTCCCAATGCATGCAAATAACATTTTTTTCAAATGATATTTCCCAAGGCTGGAACAAAGCATCTGCATACTCTTGGCAAGTTTTGAAATTGTCCCCCTCCCTTTCACCTTAAGTGACAGCAGTTAAATAATTTTACATCCTAAAAGAGTTTGCTGATTTCAATCTCTAAAATGAATTTGCTATTGGTACTTCAAGTACAGGGTCCCAGAAGATCAGTGTTTGGCTTTGTGCTGCCTCTCAATGACCTGGATAAAACATAGATGGAATGCTTATTGAATTTGCAGATGACACAACCCTGAGATAGAATGTTGATTAACAGAACTGAAATCTAAAACTCTAGAAAACAGAAACTGGAACAAACCGAATAAGATAAAATTTAATAAAGATAAATATAAAGTCTAGCACTTTGATTCAAAAAGTCAGCTCCACAAATACAAGATGGGTCAGGTATAGGAATACAGTAGTTCGTCTGATAAAGAATCAGGGAATTCAGTGAGGTTTTTTGGACAGCTAACAAGCTAGATAGAATGCTAGACCTAAATGTAGGAAGAACTGAGTGCAAATTTAGCTTCAGACATTTATAATTGTGTAACTCTTGACAACTCATTCAACCTCTGTCTCAGTTTGCTCATCTGTAAAACAGGTTATTAATAACATCTACATTTCTAACTGTGTGACCCTAGACATGTCACTTGACTGTACTTGCCTCAGCAAAAGCAAAAAACACCCAAGTGACACAGTAGGACATTTTCCAGTCAAAGGCAATTTAGATGCCCAGCAGAAAAGGTCTGTGACATACAAGGTGGGAATCCCAGGACAGAACATGCTGGGGCAGAACTCCTGGGGGAGGCCCAAATGCAGCCTCAGCCAAGACTGGGCCTGTCCTCTGAATCAGTACTGGTGGCTTCCAGACCTTCATCCCAGAGACACCAAAGAGGATCTGGAAGGTCAGCAAAAAAAGATTTGTGACACCAGACTCCAGGAGGCAATCCCAACACAGGCCCAGCCCCAGTTCTGGTCCAGATCTCAGCATCAGCTAGGCAGGACCTGTGAATTAGCAGCAATGCTGGAGACTTCTAGAGCTCTCATCCAGGAGACACTAGGGAAAACTCAGAAGGTCAGTGAAGAGGGTCTGTGGCAATAGAGTGGGAGTCTGGTGTGCAATCCCAGAACAGGCCCAGTCAGAAGAGCCCTGGCCATCTGATTAGATCTTACAGCTAAAGTGGGTCAGGGACACACTTAACAGCTACAGAGCAAAAAGAAAGAGTGCTTGTGGTCAGATTCCCAGAAGGATTTCTGAAACAGCTGCACAAAACCCCTGATACTTGGGGCTACCCTGTTTCTTTATCCTGGAAATAAAGCCCTACTTTAACAAAGAATTAAAACTCCTACATGCAAAGCCTCCAAGAAAAATAAGAATTGGGTTCAGGCTATGGAAGAGCTCAAATGGGATTTTGAAAATCAAGTAAAAGAGATAGGGGAAAATTAGGAAAAGAATTGAGAGAGATACAAAAGGAAATACAGAAAACTAAGAAAAATGCTTTAAAAAGCAAAATTGGTCAATTGGGAAAGGAGACATAAAAGCTCACTGAGCAAAATAATTCCTTACAAAATAGAAGTAAGCAAATGGAAGCTATTGACCTTATAAGAAATCAAGATACCATAAAGAAAAAACAAAAAAAAAAATGAAAAAATAGAAAAAAATGTGAAATATCTCATTGAAAAAACAATTGATCTGGAAAATAGACCCAGGACAGATAATTTGAAAATTATTGGTCTATCTGAAAGTCAGGATCAAAAAAAGAGCCTGGAAGCATCTTTCAAGAAATTATCAAGGAAAACTCTCTTGATATTCTAGAATCAAAGGGCAAAATAGAAACTGAAAGAATCTACCAATCACCTCCTAAAATAGATCCCAAAATGAAAACTTCTAGAAATATTGTAGACAAATTCCAGAACTCCCAGGTCAAGGAAAAAAATATCAAAAGTTTTCAGAAAGAAATAATTCAAGTATAGAGGAGCCACAGTTAAGATAGCACAAGATTTAGCTGCCCGTTAAAGGACTGGAGGTCTTGGAATATGATATTCCATGGAGGAATGGAGCTAAGATTCAACCAAGAATCACCTACTCAGCAAAACTGAGTATAATCCTTCACACAGGAAAAGGTGTTCATTTAATGAAACAGAGCATTTTCAAGCATTTGTGATGAAAAAGCCAGAATTGAATGGAAAGGCTGATTTTCAAATTCAGGACTCTGGAGAAGCTTAAGGAAGTTATCAGGAAAGAGCTATCATAAGGGGCTTATTAATAAGATTTATCTGTTTATATACCTTTGTGAAAGGATGATATATATAACTCATTAGAATATTTTCATTATTATGGCAGTTAGAACGTATAGACATAGGAGATGGATATGAGTTGAATATGAAGGAATAATATCTTTAAAAAAAACACAATGAAATTAAGGGGTGAGAGAGGAATGTTCTGGGATAAAGGAAAAGGGAGAAGCAGAGTGCGGTAAATTATCTGCCATAAAAAAAAGACAAGAAAAAGCTTTTACAGTAGAGGGAAAGAAAGGAAGGAGAAGACAAATGAGTAAACCTTACTCTTATCAGAATTGTTTCAAATAGGAAATAATATACATATCAATAGGGGTATAGAAATCTATCTTATTCTGCAAGAAAATAGGAGGGGAATGGGATATGAGAAGGAGTGGGAGGGTGATAAAAGAGAGGGCATATTGGGGGATGGAGTAGTCAGTAGTAAAACAATTTTAAGGAGGGACAATGTGAAAGGAGAGAGAGAGAGAGAGAGAGAGAGAGAGAGAGAGAGAGAGAGAGAGAGAGAGAGAGAGAGAGAGAATAAATGAGGAGAAACACAATTAGCAATAATAATTATAAATATCAATAGTATACTCATGAGCAAAGTAAAATATACTGTATACAAAGTCTACTCTGAAGGTATACTCATCCACATCTACTCTGAAGGACTTATAATAAAAATCTTATCTATACCCAGAGAAGGAACTGATTAAGTCTGTATATAAATTGAAGCATTCTCTGTTTTTCTCTCTCTCTTTATTTTTAACTTAATTTCCTTAATTTTCATCAGGGTGGGAGATCTATATTTTCTTTTATAACTTGACTTTTATGGAAATGCTTTGCATAACTTCACATATGGTTTCTTATTTGTTGGCGGGGATAAGGGAATGAACCTAGAACTCAAAAATCTTGAAAACAAATGTAAAAAAAATTGTTTTGAATTTAACTGGAGAAAATTATTAAATAAATGCTTATATAAATAAAACTCAAAAGTATAAAATATTGGTTTTATTTATTCATAATCAAAAACATTTTTGTTTAGCTCTTATTTGCCAGCCCCTATTGTAAATATTAAGGACACAAACAAAGGCAAAGAGAGTTCCTGCCCTAAAGGAAATTGCATTCAAATATGAGAGACAAGATTTTAAAATAGATTATATAGAAGTTAACCTTAAAAAGGAAGGTTCTAGCTGTCACAAAGCCCCCTTTGATCAAAAAGCAACCATAAGATTTAAGGATGAGTTTGAATTCTTAGATTCCATCAATCCTTTCTGATTTCCAATGTTCTTCATTCACTACTTTCTTCATTTCAGTTGAAGTGACTGAGGCACAAAGGGGTTAAATTATTTGTTCATGGTTATACTACTAAAGGGTCTAAGGATGGCTTTGAAGTCAGATCTTTTTTCCAAGTCCAATATCTTATCCACTGTGCCCCACAGTTCCTTGAGACAGACTTTTCTCATTTGAAACATGGCCTTTCTAACTTTTCCTCATGTATTTTTAGCACTAAGCACAGAGCTTAGCATATAGTAAGTGTTAGTAAATTCCATTCCACTCATTCAGGCAAATATATTCTTTTAAAAATTTAAGTAAAACTCTATGCCCTGGATATTATGAAAGCATTAAGGAACCCTTGATCTTTGATGTAAAAGGAAGGATTCATTCATTCCAAAAAATGATTGGATATTCATATCTGCAAGGCCTTGTAGAAGATACCAAAAAGAATAAAACAATATCTATTTATATTAAATTTACTGTCCAGTAAACAAGTGAATAAATAACTGAAACACAAGAAAGAATATGACAATACATGAATGAAATAGCATTTAAATTAAAAAGATGAGAGGAAACCGGGTGGAAAGAGTCAAGGAGGAAAATCACTGTGGGTGAAGAGAATAGTGCATGAGCCAACAACAAAGGAAGGCAAGTGAGGGATAAACTAAACCCACAAGTAGAATATGGGTATGTAAAAGGGAAGAAAAATAGGACGTATACAAAGGCAAGTTGGGGCCAAGTAATAGAGGGACCTAAATGCTAAGCAAGGGAGTTCAGCATTTATCCATCAAATAATGGGGTGGAGACTATGGACATAAAGCAGCATTGGAGTCAGAAAATAGGCCTTAAATCTTGGACAAGTTGTACAACTACCCAGAGTTTCAAGTATTTCTCTAAGATTACAAGTTATGGAGTTGCCAACGAACATTGGCAGAAGGAATTTCTACCCTGGAGACTCCTTATACCAATGAAGTCATCATTCAATAGATCAAGTATTGTTAACTGGTCCAAGATCACACAGAAAGAATTTGAATCCAATATTCTTTGATCCCTCAGAGCAGGGAGGTATCAGAAGCAAAGGAAACACCTAAGATAGTTAACTGTGATCATCTTAAAGAAGGATAAGAATATGGTCCAAAAAAGTGAAGCAGAAGGTGTGAAAAATAAAAAATTGTAAAATTTAAATAATTTCATTTACTCATGAGAATTGATGGCTTTAACGAAGCTTTAACGTAACTAACTAGATTCATTCAAGCTAGATAATGATTAACCCTGACAATAGATGTATAAGCAGGCCCTCAATTAATTAAAAATCCTAATTGTTTTTCCCTGTCGACATTAGCCCCTTTACATCTGTAGCTGCAACAAATACACACTCCAATGCCACTGTCAAATATTGGTCAATATCACTTAATATCTTCATTTTATTTTATGGTTAAATTAACATATTACTTTTGTCAGGGATACATCTCTTTCAGATTATTGTTTCAAAACTAATATTATTAATGTCTTTATTTATTATGTGAGTAACCCAATCTGTAATCTCACTGTACTACTCTCCCATCACCTGCAAAATTCTCTCTAGGAATGAACAGTGCATGAATTCAGTTGCAGATGCTTTCTGAACAAATGAACTGTTTTGTTTCTTTCCTTATTAGAGTTCATTTTATTCACCTCTGCGCATCCCCTGAGCTTTATCAGGTCTTTTTAAGCTATTCTCTATAACATTACTTACTGCTTGAAGCTTGGTCTCTTAAAGAAACTTGAGTATAGTATATTACTTCATTTCTATTTAGAAATAATTCATTTCTATTTAGAATGTTATGTATTATTACTGAATAATTATAGATTATGTCAAATTTCTAGGAGAATCTGTTCAAAGCCCTTTTACACTTTGTCAAAGGACCACATATAATTGTATTCTCTGCCCGACAATCAAGCCCTTCTCCAGCCATCTCATAGGTTTGGTGAGTTCAGAAAACATTTCTATTCATTTTTTCTCCAAGAATATCAAGAGAAACTTTTATAAATGGAATATGAAAATCAGGGAGAAAAAAATAACATTGATGACTAGATGTGCTATTTTTCAAATGCATTTCTTTTATAATTATAATAAATTCATGCTGCTCACAAAAAGTTGAATGGAAAAGTTCCTATCCCCCAAACAGGAACAATATAAAAGCCCAGACTCTACCTTGTTCTTGAAACCACTTCATTTCTATGTGCAATGATAAAACATTTTTCATAAAATCTATTTTTGTGGGGGTTTTAGGAATGGTAATATTAGGTAATATAATGGTAAAATTTAGGTAATAGGCATGGATACCTAATATAAAGGTACAAACTAAAGTCACATTTTCAAAGCATGATTAGAATATATGTATACACATCTGCATTATAGCTGTACTTCCTATTTTATTTCAATGTAATTAAACAGTCTCTACTAAGCATCAATCCAGTACAAAGGATTATTTAGTCCCTCATTTATTTCTCATAAAATACATCAGCTAATTTCATCATAATGTTTTGGATTATTTTATCCTTTAATATTACAACAGAGACAAGCATAAGGAAGTGGGGAAAAAATAAATGTGAAATCAGGAAGACATGGGTTGGGATCCTACTTAAGTCACATATCTGTGTGGCCCACATGCCATTTTTTTTTCTTCTGTAAGTTTCAGATTTTTAATCTATAAAACAAGGATAGTAGTTGTCCCTAACTTGTAGGATTGGATAGATGAAATGAGAAAATAGATATCAAGTGTTTTGCAAACCTTTCAAAAGAATAATATAAACATACTGACTTCATCATATTCAAGTAAATGCAAATAAAATTATCTTAATGTCTTATCTTTTAATGTCTTTAAGCAAGAACTAGAGAATCTTTCCTATCCATTTCCAAGTGATTGTAACTACTCTACTCCTTTCATAGAACAGTGATTCCCACATTTGTGATCTTAGATTCTAAATACAGAGCATTCATCTTACCTTTCCTTGTCTCAGGTCTCCCACTTAACTAAATATCTTGCTGTCATTTCAATGTGCTTAATACTCATCCCCTTTCCAATTTTAGCTCAGAACAGTAATCAAATCAACAACATCATTATTGGAAATGACATGTTAAATATTCCTAGGACTCCAATAACTATTCCCTTTGACTTTTCTATCCAAAATATTCCTCTCTCCATTTACCTTTCTTCTATATTTCACTTTATTACAAGAATGTAAACTCCTTGAGAGCAGGGATTGTCTTCTTTGTAATAAAAATATGACATATGGTCATACCTTAATAATTTTTTTCATTCCTTTGTTCACTCGTTCATTTGAGTGAATGTTATGTCTGTGATATCTGCCCCAGTCAACAGTTTAAATATACTTTTAAAGTCCCATCTAATTCTAGAAATCTATGATTCTAAAAAGGTTTTCTACTAATATAATAAATATTGAAACTAATTTTAAAAGGTTACCTTCATTCTTCTCACCAGTAACATCATAAACTTTAATTTCCACACATAGAGCTTTTAAGCTTTCAAATTATGCTAAAGAAAATCAATGTCTAGTGCAAAATCCTTTATTAATAATGCAACATATAAATTAGCCAAAATGACAATATTTGCAATAGCACTTTTTAAAGGGATAGATGAGTGAGAATTTTCCACATATTCAATCTATTCTGTTAAAATCTTTAATTTTAATGGAGGCAGAAACTAAAGCTCAGAGGAGGGGGTATCTGCTCCTTTGTCTTTATATATGTGAATGTTATGATAGCCACCATATTTGGTACTTAAAATAAATGTTTGTTGAATTGAAGTAATTTGCCTACACAGTTATTACAGAGGTATAGCTAGGACTTAATCAAGACTATGGGTCATTGAAGCCAGGTAGCATAGTGGAAGAAATGAAAGATATAAAGTTAAACCTGGGTTCAAATAATAAATCTGCTATTTACTTTGTAAAAGCAAAAATATCAGGTTACTATTCACAGTCTCAGTTTCTCCATCTATAAAATAGGATGTTGTACTTCTATTAGCTACCTCAAAGGGTTACAAGGAAAGTATTTTGCAACACTTATTTTGATGGAACTATTAATTTAACAATGTAGATATTTGCCAACCATCCATTTCTCTTTCATACACTGATTAAATATCAAACAACTCTAAGAGTCACTAGGCAATGGACTTCACGGTCTGAATTTGCCATATTAGAAAGGATTTGTATGTATGTAGTCTACATCAAAAATTGATCATATTCAGATAATCAAGCCCAGATAAGTAAAGAAAAGGTCATCACCAAGAGTTGTAATAAGCTACTGAAAACCAAAATAAAGACAAACAAATAATAATTATTTAAGTGTGAACTACACTTAAAATATTTTTGTTCTGAAGATTTGTGAACATCCCTGATATTTCTACTGCTCCAGAATATGTTGAACTATCTTGGTTCTTTATTTTTATTTTTTGCCTCTAGTGGCAAAAAGGACTTTCATTTTCCATTAGCAACAAGTATAAGGAACTTAGGTCCAGTAAACGAAATTAACATACTACTTTTTGTTGTCTCCTAATAGCTCAGGTAAAAACAAAAAACAAACAAAAAAAACCCCAACAATAATAATAATTGGTAATGAAAAAGTATATTGAAGCTTTTGGCTAAAATGGTTTCATGAACCACTTATGGATTTTACTTCTTTATCAATAAACCGCCATTTATAAAAAGTCATCACCATAAGCTATATAGGTATTGTGCTAGGTGCATGGTATATAAAGAACAAAAATGTTCAGATGTTGCTATCAAGGAGATTACATTGTATAAAAGATAAAGTAATGATCTTCATTGATAAGGACAGAAATATTAATTGCCTTAAGTTACCACTACTTTGAATCACAGAATCTTAGAGTTAGTAGAAAACTCAGAGTCCATCCAATCCAAAATGAAATGACATAATTAAAATTTGGAAGCCTTCTTTACCCTCCTTTTCATCCCCAAAGGATACTGACTGGACATTCTCTTAGATTTCCTGTGAATGACTGTTTTAACCTAGTTATTAAAAGATATACCACTATAAAATGAGAAATTGTTTGAATCAATTATAACTTACTGGATAACATTCTTAACTAATCCTGAAAATTATAAGTTAATTTCTATTATAATAAATTCACGTGGGGGTGGAGCCAAGGTGGTAGAGAGTAGACAGGTCTTTGCCTGAGCTCTTGCTAGTTTCCCTCAGATCAGCACCACATCAAACCACTGTAAATTTTGGAATGACAGAACCCACAAATATATGGAGTGTAACAAAATTCCAGCAAAAGATATTTTGGAATAACTTCAGGAAAAGTCTGTCTCAATTGGGCAATAGAGAGGCAGCCCAGTGTAGGCCCAGTGCAGGAACCCAAAGTGAAGAGACCTCCAGGGTTTCTGAAATCTGCTGAGACTTAGCAGATACAGCAGCATTGGCTATTCTGTCCTGGTTCAGTAGCCAGTGAATCAGCAGACTAGCTGTGAGATCTCCAATACAACTACGGAAGACAAATAGTGAGCCCCTGAACCCCAGCATTACAAGTTGGAATTGGCCACACCCACCCAGCACAGAAAGGAAGCCTGTAGCCCCAGCCTCTAAGCAGCATGAAGCCACTGTCACCTGTAGAGGAAGCTTGGGGCAACCTCCTCTTTGCCCTAAGAGCAGACTTCAGCCTTTAAAAATAAGCAATAAAAGGAAAAAGAGCTCTGATCATAGATAGCTTTTATGGAGACAGGGAAAAACAGACCTAAACCCTGATGTCACTAAAGGCACAAAGTCTCTAGATGAAGCCTCAAAGGCTGATATGAGTTGGTCTCCAACTCAAAAGGCTCTCTTGGCAGAATTCAAAAAATATCTTAAAAGAGAGAAGAAAAAGGGGGAAAGGAATTGAGAGCTTTACAGAAAAATTTGGAGAAGGAAAGATAGAACTTATCTGAAGAAAATTCCATAAAAATGGATGTGGTAAAATGGAAAAACAATACAACTCTTTAAAAAATGGATTTGGCAAAATAGAAAAAAAAATCCTTGAAAAACAGAATTTGTGAAATGGAAAAAGAGAACAACTTCCTAAAAAAAACAGAACTAATGAAATGGGGAAAAAAATCCAGTAACAAAACAACACAGTTAAAAGTTCAATTGGCCAAATGTAAGTAGAGGTAAAAAATGTAACTGAAGAAAATAATTCACTAAAAATTAGAATTTAATAAATGGAAGTGAATGACTCAATGATACATCAAGAATCAGTTAAACAAAATTTTTTTTAGAAAATGAAACAATACAGGAGAACATAAAGTCCCAAATCAGAATACAACTGACCTAGAAAATAGGTCCAGGAGAAACAATCTAAGAACTATTGTACTAGTAGAAAAACTTGATGAAAAAAGAACCTAGAAAAGGAACTTTCAAGAAATCAAACAAAACTGCTCTAACATCTTAGAACCAGAGAATAAAGAAACATTGAAAGAATTCATTGACACCAAAATGAAAACTCCAAGGAATATTGTAGCTAAATTTCAGAATTTTCAGAATAAGGAGAAAATACTGTAAGCCCCCAGAAAGAAACAATTCAAATATTGATTGAGAAGCCACAATCAGGGTTACACAGGACCTAGCAGCTTTCACTTTAAAGGACTGAAGGGCCTTGAATATAATATTCCAGAAGGAAAAGGAGTTTAGACTGTAGCCAAGAATTAACTACCCAGCAAAACTAAACTTATCTTTCAAGAAAAAAAGATGAATATTCAATGACGTAGGGGAATTTCACATATTTCTGATGAAAAGACCAGAGCTGAACAGAAAATCTGACCTTCAAATATGGAATTCAAAAAAAGCATATGGGAAGATGATAAATTTAACTCTTGAGAACTGTGTCTTTGTTAGGGGTATTTATAGGGTATAGCTATAATTTGATTTCATTGTACAGGGGAAAAGGGATTGTACTAGAAGAAGAGGAAAGGAGATGTAAAGTGGGGTAATTTACATCATCCTAACAGACAAAAAAACCTATTACAATTGAAGAAAAAAAGGGAGGGGGGAGTGAACATTGTGAGAACCTTAATCTAATCAAATCTGACTCAAAGATAAAATGTCCGGCATATTTAGTTTGATCGAGAAATGTGTCTCACTATATAGGAAAGTAGAAATAGAAAGAGGAAAGGAAAACAGAAATAGAAGGGGAATGGATAAGAAAAGATGGAACAGCTACAAAAAAGGAGAGGTGATTGAGGAGGTGGTTGTCAGAAGTAAAAGGAAGAGCAGGAAAAGGAAAAAGAAAATATAACTTGGGGAAAATAAAATGTGGAGAAATATAGAGTGTCAGTAACTGTAGCTCTGAATATGAATGGGATGATCACTCCCATAAAATGGAAATAAGTAGCAGACTGGATTAAAAGCCAGAATTCTACAATATAATGTTTACAAGAAATACAGTTAGAGAAGAATAATACATACAGAGGAAAGATAAAAGAGTAGAATATCTTATGTTTCAGCTAAAGTAAAAAAAAAAAGAAAGAAAGAAAAAGCAGGGGTTGATTTCCTATCAGGCAAAAGCAAAAATAGATCTAAAATAATAGATGTAAGAAGAGAAGCTACATCTTGTTAAAGGGTACCATAGATAATGAAGTAATATTAATACTAAAGACATATCACCAAGTGGTATAGCATGCAAATACCTAGAGGAGAAGCTAAGGGAGGCACAAGAAGAAATAGACAGCAAAACTATACTACGAGATAATCTCAACCTTACTCTATAAGAACTAGATAAATCAAACCAAAATATAAATACAAAGTTAAAGAGGTAAATAGAATTTTAAAAGAATTAAGTAGACTTTTGAAGAAAACTAAACAAAGGCAGTAAGGAATATATATATATATATATATATATATTTTTTTTTTCTCAGCAATACATGGAAACTAAACAAAAATTGATCATGTATTAGGGCATAAGAACCTCGAAATCAAATGAGGAAAATCAGAAAAAGTAAATGCATCTTTTTTCAGATTATGGTTCAATAAAATTATGTGTAATAAAGGGCCAGGAAAATTATCTAAAAATTAAATGGAAACTAAATAATCTAATTTTAAAGAAAGAGTGGGTGAAAAAATAAATCACAAGTTCAAGTGATAATTTCATCCAAGAGAATGACAATAATAAGACAATATGCCAAAATTTATGGGATGCAGCCATAGCAGTTCTTAGAGAAACTTTATATCTGTAGATGCTTACTTCAATAAAATTGGAAGATGAAATTGAATACATTATTAATCAGTTATCTAAGAAAACCATCAGCAAGTATCATATGTAATGGAGATAAACTGAAACCATTTCCAATATGATCAGGGGTGAAACAAAGTTGCCTACTATCACAATTACTATTCAATAGTGTATTAGAAATGTTAATTTTAGTAATAAGAAAAGAAAAATAATTAAAGGAATTAGAGTAGGAAATGAGGATACAAAATTATCACTCTTTGAAGATGATAAAATTGCAGTATACAAAATAAACCCACATAAATCATCAGCATTTTTATATGTTACTAACAAAGTCCAGCAGCAAGTGATACAAAAAGAAATTTCATTCAATATAATTGTAGATAATATAAAATATTTGGAACTCTAGCTAGTCAGGAACTATATGAACACAATTACAAAACACTTTCCACACAAATAAAGTCATATCTACACAACTGGAACAATATCAAGTGCTAATGGATAGGCCAAGCTTATATAATAAAAATGACAATTCTACCTAAATTAATCTACTTATTCAGTACCATACCAATCAGACTGCCAAGAAATTGCTTTACAGAGCTAGAAAAAAATAATAAAGTTCATCTGGAAGAACAAAATTCAAGAATTTCAAGGGCATTAATGAAAAAATGCAAATGAGGGTGGTTTATTTATTCCATACCTAAAACTTTACTATAAAGCAGCAGTCATCAAAACCATTTTGTACTGGCCAAGAAATAGAAAAGTTGATCCGTGAAATAGGTCAAATTCACGAAACAATAGTCAATAACTATAGTAATCTAGTGCTTAATAAACCCAAAGACTCCAGCTTCTGGGATAAAAACTCACTAATTTGACAAAAATTACTGGGAAAATTGGAAAATAGTATGGCAGAAACTAGGCACTGACAAACACTCAACATCCTAGTCACCAAGATAAGATGGAAATGGGTTCATGATTTAGATATGAAGAGTGATACTATAAGTAAATTACAAAAACAAAAGGTATGCACAATTTGATAGTCGAAAGATATTAACAATTTTCAGATAAAGAAATTAAAACCATTTCTTAGTCATATGAAAAATGCTCTAAATAATTATTGATTAGAGAAATGCAAATTAAGACAACTCTGAAGTCCCACTGCATACCTCTCAGACTGGCCAAGATGACACGAAAATATAATAATAAATGTTTCAGGGGATGAGGAAAAACTGGAACATATACTGTTGGTAAATTTTTGACCTGATTAGAAAAGCAATAGGAGAGCATTCTGGAGAGCAATATAAAATTATGTCCAAAGGACTATCAAATTGTGCATACCTTTTGATCTAGAAGTCTCTCTATTGGGCCTGTGCAAAAATGTTTGTAGCAGGCCTTTTTGTAGTGGCAAGACACTAGAAACAGAATGGATGCCCATTAATTGGAGAATGACCGTATGTTTTAGGATATGGATTTTATAGAATATTATTGTTCTATGAGATCATCAGGATGATTTCAGAAAAGCCTGGGGAGACCTCTGTAAACTCATGCTAAGAGAAGTGAGTAGGACCAAGATAACATTGTACACAACAACAAAGAGATCATGAGATGATCATCTGTTAAGGACTTGGCTCTTTTCAACAATTTGGTGTTTCAGGCAAATTCTAACAGAGTTATGATGAAGAAATGCATCTGTACCCAGAAAGAGGAGTATGGAGATTGGATAAGGATCACAACACAATATTTTCACCTTTTTTATTGTTTTTTTGCTTGCATTTTGTTTTCTTTCTCATTTTTTCCTTTTTGATCTGATTTATTTTTGCAGTATGATAAATGTGGAAATATGCTTTAAAAATTGCAGATGTTTAACCTATATTGAATTATTTGCATTCTAGTGGAGGGGGTGAAAGGGGAGAGAGGGAGAAAAAAATTGAGCACAAGTTTTGGCAAGGGCGTTTGCTGAAAACTATGCATATATTTTGAAAACAAAATGCTAAAAATTGGAAGTAATGCTAATAATGAAGATTAATCTTTTAAATTGGAAAAAATTAATAAATTTACATGCATTAGTGCTTTCACTTGGAAGCCAAGTTCAATCTTGATTTTATTTCAAATTTTGTTTTTGTTTTATTTGGTTTTATAAGAAACTGATAATGTAAACTGCAATGAACTTGGATCTTTTTAAGGCAGTTCCAAAAGATTTGTGATGGAGAGTGCCATCTGCATCCAGAGAGAGAATAATAGAGACTGAATATGGATCAAAGTACACTATTTTTACTTTTGGTTGTTATGTTTGCTTTTTCTTATTTTTTCTTTCTGTATTTCCCCTTTTGATCTGATTTTTCTTGTGCACCATGAATAATATGGAAATGTGATTAGAATAATTGCATATATTTAACCTATAGCAGATTATTTGCTGCCTAGGTAGGGGGGAAGAGGGAAGAAAATACCTCACAAAAGGTTTTGCAAAAGTGAATGTTGAAAACTATCTGTGTATGTATTTGGAAAAATAAAACACTATTAAAGAAAAAAAATAAACTTATTATATTGATCAGGACTCATTTTCTTTGAAGATTCTAGTTTCTGTTTCCCATAAATTCTGTTTGTTAACAATTTTGTTGGAGCAATAACTTCTCTGGCAGGCTCTACTCAGCTTATTCCCTAATGTGTCAAGTATAACACATCAATTGCAGCAAAACTGTATCTGCGTTTGTTCCCTCCTCAACTAACTCAGATCAACAGAACAACCAGATCAAAGATAAAGGATTCATCTCTAGACTGAAAGCAGGTTTTCAGTCTGATCTTATTGTTCTGAAATGAACTTTTTAAAATGTTTACATCAGGTCATTTATCAAAAAATATACTAGAAACTCCAAAGTATTCCATTAATCTTTTCTTTTAAAATGTTTATTAGTCTTTGTTTAGAGATGTTTTAAATTCTGAGATTCATCACATTCTTATTATTTTCTATTCTAAAAATTTGAGGTGACTTACCATGTGCATGTTTCTCCTATATCTACAATGTATGAATTATTTTGTAAACCTGAAAAAATACTATGTGTACACTAGCATTTTACCTTTTTTCTCTCATTTTATGAGAATTTATAGACTAGAAAAATGATTTTTACAAAAACATACACAGAATTAAGTTATCAAGTCAAATGGTAACAATAATTTTGATAATGTGATGTCTGCATTCCTTTTAAAATACATTGTCCAAAGATAAGAAACCCAGCAGAATAAAATTGTAATCGAGTTTCCTATATCAAAACCAAATCACAAAAGTGCAGAAAATCTATGACTTTCTTTATTAACTATGTCTTTGAGGTTTACAAAAATTCTTTGTTTTAATTATAAATTGACAAAAAGGAGCATTTCCTAAAAGAATTGGAAAAAAGACAATTACGCATGATACCATTAATCTCTATCAAAAACAATTAATTTTAATTATCAATTAAATATAATATAATAGTTTCAATCCTGCCCTTATTTTTTCTCAAATGTATTTTATTTTTTCCTAAAGATAATTTTCAACATTAAATTTTGTAAGACTCTGTGTTCCAATTTTCTCTCTCTTCTTTACCCCCTCTCCCTCTCCAAGAAAGCAAACAATCTGATATAGTTTAAATATGTGCAATCCTTTAAAATATATTTTTATATCTGTCATGTTGTAGTAAAAATACTCAAAGGGAAAAAAAAAACTCAAGAAAGAAACCAAAGTAAAAATGAATATAGTATGCTTCAATCCACATTCAGTCTCCAGAGGTCTCTTTACTAGCATGGAAGCAGGACTCAGTGGCTTTGCTCATATTCAGATATGGGTTATAGTTCTGGGTGGCAGTCTCAAAGCAAGAAGGAATGCTAAGACTCTAGGACTTATAGCCAAAGTGGAGTGGTTGCCTTCTTCAAAATTCCAAATCAAAAAGAGTACTTGTTATTGCTCACAGTCCAAAACACCTTTCCTTACACCATATCGACCTGGAAGTACTAAAAATATAAAGGTTGCTAGAAATATCTCTGAAAACTCTGCACAAAACTCCTGGAAGCAGAGCCCTATTTTAACAAAGAGAAAAAAGGTCAAGAAAGAGACTAGGAAAATGAGTCAACAATAGAAAAACTCTGATCATTAAAAGTTACTATGATGACAAGAAAATCAAAACATACACACAGACATAGAAGAAGCTAACAAAGTTAAAGCTCCGACTTCCAAAGATGTCAAGAAAAATATGAAATGGCCTCAAACCATGGAAGACTTCAAAAAGGATTTTGAATCAAGAAAGATAGCTAGAAGAAAAAGTGAAAAGAGCAATGAGTGTGATACAAGAAAATCATGAAAAAATGAGTCAACAGCTTAGTAAAGAAGACACACCAAAATATTAAAGAAAATTATACCTTAAAATAGAGTAGGCAAGATGGCAAGGAGGCATAAAAATCCAATTAGAAAAAGAATATGTTGAACAACAGAATTGTTCAAATGGAAAAAGATACAAAATTTATTGAAGAAAAAAAAATCTCCTTAAAAGGAGACTTGGTCAAATGGAAAAGTTAGTATAAAAACTCACTGAAGAAATTAATTCCTTAAAAATTAGACTTTATAAGAAATATAAAAACAATAAAGCAAACCAAAAGAATATAAAAAAGAAGACAATATGAAATATTCTTGGAAAAACAACTGACCTAAAAAATAACTTCAGTAGAGCTCATTTAAATATTATTGGATTATGTGAAAGTATGATTAAAAAGGAGGCTACACATCAACTTTCATGAAATTATCAAGCAAAATGGCCCTGATATTCCACAACCATAGGGTAAAATAGAAATTGAAAGAATCTATCAATCACTTCCCAAATGTGATCCCAAAACAAAAACTTCTAGGAATATTAAAGCCAAATTCCAGGGTTCCCAGATCAAAGAGTAAATATTTCACATGATTCCAGATTGCCCTCCAGAATGGTTTCACACCATCAACAATGAATTAGTATTCCATTCCCTCTAATATTCATAATTATCTTTTTATGTCATTTTAACCAATCTGAGATATATAAAGTAGTACCTCAGAGTTGTTTTAATTTACATTTCTCTAATCAATATTAAAAGCATTTTTCATGACTATAGATAACTTTAATTTCTTCATCTGAAAATTATTAGTTCATATCCCTCGATCATTTATCAGTTGGAAAAAGCCTTGTATTCATATAAATTTGACACAGTTCTTTATATACTTTAGAAATGAGACTTTTATCAGAAACATTGGCTATAATGATTTTTCCCAGCTTTGTATTTTCTTTTATCTTGTTTCTGTTGGTTTTGTTTGGGTAAAACTTTTTTAATTTAATCTAATCAAAGTTGTTCATTTTGCCTTTCATAATGTTCTCTAGTTCTTCTTTGGTTATAAATTCCTCCCTTCTCCAAAGATCTAATAGATAAGTTATCCCTTGATCCCCTAATTTATTTATGTTATCATCCTTTATGCACAAATCATGCACCCATTTGACCTTATTTTGGTATATAAAGTATGAGATGTAAATCTATGCTGAGTTTCTAGGACATTATTTTCCAGTTTTCCCAGCAATTTTTGTAAAATTATGAGGTTTTGTTGCAGAAGCTGGAATTTGGGGGGGTTATCAAATACTAGATTACTATACGACTTGATTATTGTGTTGTGTGTCTCTCGTCCATTTCAGTGGTCCACGACTCTATTTCTTATCTAGTATCAAATGGTTTTGATGATAGTTGCTTTATAATATAGTTTTAGGTTTGGCATAGGTAAGCCTTTATACTTTATATTTTTTAATTGTTTCCCTTGATATTCTTGACTTTTGGTTCTTCCAGATGAATTTTGTTATAACTTTTTCTAGTTCTATAAAACAATTTTGGCAGTTTGGTTTGGCTCTGAACAAGTAGACCAATTTAGGTAGAATTATCATTTTAATTATATTAGCTCGACCTATCCATCAGCAATTGATATATTTCTAATTGTTCAGATCTGACCTTATTTGTGTGATATGTATTTTATAATTGTGTTCATATAATTCTTGGGTTTTTCACAGGTAGACACCCAAATATTTTATTTTATCTATAGTTATTTTAAATGGAATTTCTATATCATTTATTTTTGGGCTTTATCAGTAATATACAGAAATGCTGATGATTTGTGTGGGTTTATTTTATATCCTACAACTTTGCTAAAGCTATTAATTGTTTCCAGTAGGTTTTGGATGATTTTTTTTAGGATTTACTAAGCATATCACCTGCAAAGAGTGAGAGTTTTATTCCTCATTCTCTATTCTAGTTCTTTTAATTTCTTTTTTTTTCTTATTGTTAAAGACAACATAGAATAGACGTCATAATAGAGAGATTCACTCTCAAGCATTCTTAATTAAAAGACCAGAGATGAAGAGCTGAATAGAATATTTGACTTTTAAATACAAATTCCAAAGCATAAAAAGGTAAAGAGGAAAGGGCAATTGTAAAGGACTTAATGGGGTTAAACATTTTTATGTGAAGATGATACCTGTAACTTATAATAACTTTTTAATTCATAAGGCAATAAGAAATGTGTGTGTGTGTATACAGAGGACAGAGATATGAGTTGAATAATAAGGGATAAAATCTAAAAAATATATTTTATTGTATTAATTTAAATGAAGGAATATACTAGCAAAAGGGGAAAAAGAAAAATAGAATGAGATAAATTATCTCCCACAAAAGAGACAAAGAAAAGCTTTTACCACAGAAAGGAAGGAAAAAAGTGAGTGAACTTTATTCTCTTTAGAATTGGCTCGAAGGAGGAATAATAAACACACTCAGTTGTGTATAGAAATCTATTTTACTCTACAGAAAAGTAGGAAGTAAAAGAGGTTAGAGAAAGGGATTGCGATAGAAGGGCAGGCAAACTGGAGAATGGATAATCAGAAGCAAAATATTTCTGAGGAGGGACAGAATGAAAAGAGAGAAAAGCATAGACATGAGGCAGGCAGGAAATAGGATGGAAAGAAATATAGTTTGTAATGGTAACTAGGAAAAATTTGAAGCAAGTTTTTTTCTAATAATAAGCCTCATTTTTCAAACATAGAAAAATGAATCAATTAAAAAAAATAAACATTATTCCCCAATTGCTAAATGATTACAAGATGGGGATAGTTTTCATATGAAGTAATCACAACTATCTATAGCAATATGAGGTGTTATAAATCACTGTTGATTGAAGGAAGGCAAATTGAAATAATTCTGAAACACTACCTCATCCCAATAAGATTGGCTAATAGGAAAAAAAATGAAAATTACAAGTGTTAAAGCAATTGAGAGGAAAAAAAAGATGTTTCTAGAGTTGTGACCTAATTCATCCATTCTGTTCAGTTAGATAACATTTTTATATTTTGGCAGTGGGTTTTATTTTTAATTTTAATAGGTGTTTGTTATATTGAATTGAAGCCCACATTCCCTTATTTGAGATTTACTTTCAGTGTTTAGACTATTCTTTGAAGACCATGCTTTAAAAGATCCTGAATTAAATACCCAGGGATGAAACAGCTAATGAAAAATCTCAACAAGAAGAAAATGAAATCTACTTTTCAGTCAGTCTCCACATAGGAAGTCATCACGGAATCATGGATATATAATATATACAAAGAACTAGAAGTGATACCAATTTAGATATCAACTAATCCAACTTTCATTTATTCTACAGATGAAACTGTGGAATAGAGGGTCTGTTAAGTATGTTGCCCAAATTGTAACTGGGAAAGCTCATATGTAAATTTATGGTTTTAAATCAAAATTTAGTGGTTTTCCCACTGTATCCCATTGACCAATATGTAATGTAATATATTCTAAGCTAAAAACAATACTGGACAACCTTGTGAAGTCAACATGGCATTATAAATAAGGCTAACTAACAAAGACTTCACCTCATATCTTGCCTCAGGTAATTTTTACCTAAGCAAGCCAAGACCTCCTTGACCCTCAGTTTCCTCATATAAAATGACAGTAATAGTAACACTTATCATGATTAATTTAAGAAATAGGGGCTAATTTATGCAAAGAGTTTTACAAACTTTAAAATGTCCTATAAATGGGAATATATAATGTTATAAACTTAGAATAGCAAAGTAAAAAATAATTGCAAAGCATTAACTCACAAGGATGTGCAGATAGTATAATATACAGATTTGTTCTCTTACCTAGAATGTAATGAAGTATCAGGAAATAAAATAAACAAACAAAAAACATCAGTCTGTCTTTATATTACCAATTGAAACCCAGCAGGAGGACCTAACAAAAAGGCCCATTTAAATAGCTACAGGATATACAAAATATTTGAAAGTGTATTTTACAAAGACAGAAATTATATAAATAGAAGCAGTCTTCAGAAATATAAAAAAGAAATTATATAAAGCCAAGCAGACTTCATAATTATAAAAAGACAAATAGACAAGAATTAATGTTTGTGGTTGGGAAACACTTATAAATACTGCATTTATTTAAAGATTTTATGCTTTATGAAACTACCAATAGAAGGCTTTACAGAACTAGAAAAAATAATAACAATTCATATGGAGGTACAAAAGATTAAAGATCTCAAAGGAAATAATGAAAAAATATGTGAATAAATAAGGATCTTATTCTACTATCTTTTATATGACATGCTACAAAACAGTAATCATCCAAACAATTTGGTGCTAGTTTAAATATTGAAGAGTTCATCAATGTAACACATTAGGCACACAGGATCTATAAGGCAATGAACATAATGGCCCAGTGTTCAATAAATTCAAGGACATCAACCACTGGGGTAAGGACTTACTATTTGATAAAAATTGTCGGGAGAATTGAAAAGCTGTCTGGGAGATATTCAATACAATATACTAAAATAATCTCCAAATGCATAACAACCTACATTCAAAAAGGGGAGAGAAGGAAATGTATTTCGCAATCATGGATAGAGGAAGAGTTCTTGACCAAATAAGAGATAAAAAGGACTACCAGAAATAAAAATGAGCAATATTGGTCGGATAGAATTTCTAAACTTTGGCATAAAATAATCAATAAAGTCAGAATTAGCAGGGAAACAATTGACTAGCAACATTTTTTGTAGAAATTATACTGATAAAAGGCTGATGTTCAGAATATACAAGGGGTTGACATGAATGTGGGGAAGTAAGGAAAAGAAGACATTCTATTAAAAACAATTTGTGAAAGAACAAGAAAAGATGATTTTTCAAGAAAAGAATGACAAAATACCAGCAGTTGCATGGAAAAAATGCTCCATATCACCAGTAATGAAATAAATATCATTTCAAACAACTCTGAAGTTAAACCTCTCACTAATCCTATTGGCAAAGATGACTAAAAAATTAAAGGAACTATGTGAGGAAAGCTGGCTTATGCACACTATTGATAGACCTTTGAAATAATATGATCATCAACTTGGAATTATACCCCCAAAACTAGATGCCATTTGATCCTGTAAGATACTACTGAAATTTTATATATATATATATATATATATATATATATATATATATATATATATATATATATATATATATATGTATTTCCCAAAGAGATTTTTTTAAATAGGAGAAAGATTTATATATTCAAACATATCTATGGAGTTCTATTTATTATAACAAATAACTGGAAATAAAATGTGAACTCATAAAGTTAGAAATAGTTGAACAAATTATGGCATATGAAAGTAATGAAATATCATTTCACAATAAGAAATTAGAAAAGGTTTCTAAGAAACTTGGTAATAATTGTATGAACTGATATGGATTGAAGTGAGCAGAACCTGGACAACAATCTATATAATGACTACATTTTAAAAGTCAAAACTTATGATGATAGTAATGAAGAAAAAGAAAGGAAGAAAGGAGAAAAGGAAGGGAAGGAGAAATAAAGGGAGGGAGGAAGCAAGCAAGAAAGCAGAAAGAAGGTACAACTGTGAAGTATTAAAGCCAGGTGCACAATGGATAGAGTGTTAAATTTAGAACAAGGAAAATCTGTGTTAACATCCTCCCTATCATAGCTGCGTAGCAATACATAAGCCACATAATCTTTCCTATTCTATTTCCTTATTGATATAATGGAGGTAAGAATTTAGCACATAGAGTTGTCAGAATTAAATGAAATAACATGCAAAGCACTTCACAAACCTTAAAGTGCTACAGAAATGCTAGTATTGATGATGGTGATGAAAATGGTGAGCATAATAGATAATACATTCTGGTTTCTGTTACAATATTCTTATCATTTTATTTCAAAATTTCAATATGAAATAGATTAATCTACTTCATTTTCCTACCATAGAGTTCATATCTCCATCTACATTGGTGAATATCTAAAGACAAATACATATATTCAACAATATATTTTTACATCATCCTAAAATATTCTCTTGTAATCCATCCTATATTCCATTTGTCATCAGGAGATTATATCATGGGAAACAACCTACTACACTATAAATTCCCATTGATTGTTTTAAAATATATAGGTATGTGAATGAGAATTCATGTGAACCATTATACCTAATGATCCCCATCTTGGCCAACCACCATTTTCTTATCTGCCCTGCCATAATACATCTTCTCTCATTCGTCTTGTTTGGAAAATATAATTAGATTTTATTATTTATGTATTTATTTTTTACTGAGGCAATTGGAGTTAAGTCTTATGTGTGCCCTGACAATTGAGGTTAAGTGACTTGCCCAGGGTCACACAGCTAGGAAGTGTTAAATGTCTGAGATCATATTTGAACTCAGGTCCTCCTGAATTCAGGACTGGTGCTCTATCCATTGCACCACCCAGCTGCCCCCAACCAAATAAATTCTTACTGGAAATGACACATTAATCAACTCTCCTGTGATTTTCTCCATTCATTATCCCTGTGATATTATTCTGGGTGAAAATATCCTCCTAAGTAGACCATTACCTTATACATATGATATCTTCCTCCCCAATACCACCATCGTTACTAGAATTATAAGCTCCATAAGGTCAGGAACAATCTAATTTTTATATGTGTATCTTTAGAAACTAGTATAGAGTTTAGCATACAGCCATTATCCAATGCTTTTTTGTTCATTTATTCATTCATTCATTTGTATATGACAAAAAATCCAGGCCTTCTCCCCTGGCTAGAGTGACATATTGAAATAGAATTTAAAGATAGATTACTAGAACACAATGTTTGGACTCATTGAAAGGCCATGAAGCCAGTCAAATTGCTTATGGTCAATTAGGCCCATAGACAGGAAACCTCAGATAATGAAAAATCAAATGGGTCATTATTAAATCTAAAATACAAAATAAATTTGTTCACAGATTAGGGGAAGTTCACTTTATGGACATTCTTAACAACTTTGAGTTAATAAACAGTTGTGCCAATATACATATTTCTGAAGTTGTATTGTTTTTTTTTTTAAATTAGACGTACAATCTCCAAATTTTATAGACTTGAAAATATCCTTGCAAATATTTCAAAAGCTTGAATCCCTATTTATTTTAGTCAGCTTCTACTCTAGATGGGTTGTTATTTTAAAAAATCCAAATGTACTATTTTTCTACAATAATATTCACTTTAGTAGGAAAAATACTGATATAATTTGCAATCTAAAAGCATCTTCTATTACATAAAATTAGATAATGGTTGAGTAAAAATCATTTTCTTCTATATCCATGTGAATTGCTTTTCCATAGACCTTTCACTTTGAAATAATATTTTATTAAGGGAAAAAATGCTTATTAGTTGCATAAAAGAAACACCATGCTTCACTAAAGTCCACATCAAGGACTACCTTCTTCAATTTATATTGAATAAAAACTATTGCTATATGAACCAAATGCAAATGTGGATGAAGTGGTCAATGTTATTTCCTAAATTCTAGAGTCTCTATAACAATTTCCCTTTATAACATCCTAAATCATAATATTTTCAAAAGTAAACAAAACATCTGATTTACATTATTGAGTCAATCTAATATATTAATGTAGTTTCTAGAATATTTATTTTCCTAATTGGTTCCTCTCTTTCCCAAAATATAACAGATATATAATTTTTTTCTTTTTTTAATATCTTCCTTCATTTTTCAATTTCAATTTTATTTATTAAATATTTCCCCAGTTACATTCAAAACAATTCTTTCATTTGTTTTTAAAGTTTTTTGAGTTCTCAGTTCTCTCCCTTCTCCCCATTCACAAAGAAGAAACCACATTAAAGTTATGTAAAATATTTCCATAAGTCAAATTGTGAAGGAAAACATCAATCTCCCACCCTAATGAAAATAAAAACTCTCAAGAAAAACTAAATTGAAAATAAAGACAGAGATGGAGAGAGAAATAGAAATGTTTTGATCTTTATTCCGATTGAATTAGTTTTTTCTCTGGGTATGGATAGAATTTTTCATCTTCAGTCCTTCAGAGTAATTGTGGATGAGTATACTATTGAGAATAACAACGTAATTTACAGCTGGTCATTCCAGAACATTGTTTTTGCTTTGTATAAGACATATTTCACTTTGTCCATGGAGAACTTTTCAGATTTTTTTTCTGATAGTTTCCTGCGCATCATTTCCAAGAGAAGAGAAATTTTCTTTGAAAATGTTTTACCATTACTATTGCTTCCTACTTATTCTCTCTCTTCTTTTGCCCTGTCCCTCCTCAAAACTGCTTTGGTACTGGCACTTCCAATCCCCAATATGCCCTTTATGAGACATAAATTGAGAGAATTTAATCAAATGAGAGAATTTAACATCAATGACCAAAGTCTCAAGGAGAAAGCAAAAATTTGCTTAAAAAGTATATGTAGCCTTGATGTGTAAAAAAAAATACTCTAATGATAAAACTATTCAAATTTATAATAGGTTGTTTGGGGAGCTATGGGGTACTCCTGTACTTGAAGACTTCAAGGGAAGACTAAATGACAATTTATGTGGTATGAGAGGATATTCTTGTTAGATACAGCTTGGAAAGATGCTTTTTTATGTCTCTATACAACTCTATGATTCTGTGATTCAATGGAAGGCACTTAGAAAGCAAGAAATAATCCCTAAAATGAACCTGAAAAACAGAACTATATAGTTGTCATTGCTTTTCCTAATTTTGAAATGTTCTTTATAAACATTCAATTAGATTTTCTTGGAGATGGGATTTGCTTTAAGGGCAATCCCACTGGCAAGGAGAGATAGAAACATTTTTACTTTGGTTTGAGTATGCATATTTGTTACAAGAAATATATATTTTTCCATTGGGGTGGGGGCAGGAAGGAGAAAAAAATTTGTTTTTCAATTTTGAAAAATAGAGATGGGGGTGTTACAGATATAGAATGTTACATACGATTTAAGATGAATTTTACTTAACTACAAGAAAATGCTTACAAAGTTAGAGTAATCTGTAAATGCTTTTACTTTATAAAGAGAATACATCAATGGAACTTTAAAAACATTCTCTACTTTTATCACAGTTCACAGACAAGATAGATAGAAAACAGGGTGAAGCCTAAATTTTTTCTAATTTGCATTCCAACCCCCATCTTTCCCATCTTGCAATAACTTTTTAAAAATAATTATCTAAATGAATACACTCCCCTTGATTTCTCCACCCATAATAGAATATAAACACCTTGAGGGTAGATTCTTATTTTTTGTTTCTGTATCCATGATGCTTAGCATACTGTTCAATATAATAGCTATTTAATAAGCATTTGCTGAAGTTGCACAGAGAAGAATTATATTATTTAAGACAAGATATACATAAATAAGTGCCTTAGGAACAGTGCAACAATTGTCTATCATCACACAATAAGGCAGATACAGATATAATTCTATGCCTTGGGAATTGCTACAGAAAAGGAAAGAATGAAAATGAAGATAATTTTGGATGTACTTAATAAACTCTTATCTCTAATAACAAGAAATGCAATATTTGCTTGGTGTGCCTTTGTGAATATGAAAACTAAGCATTCATGACTTCTTTCCTCTCTAACAATCACTTCTATAAAAATCAAAATTTGTGTGATGACTTCATTGTGTTTTAAATCAATATTTTCTCATAAATTCAAGCACAAGTTGTTTTATAAACCCCTGTTAAACTGAACTGAATCAACCGCCAGCCAGAGCACCACACAGTTGGAGAGCTGCCCACATCATGTAACACATTCTGTGGATAAGGATTGATCATATCCATCATCTGACCAATGAGTTACCAAGAGAAGTAAGCAGCTAGGTGGTACAATGGACAGCACTGGACTTGGAATCAGGAAGAAAAATTCAAATCCAGGTTCAGATATTTACTGGCTATATAACCCTTGGCAAGTAACAGCCCATCTCTATCTCAATTTCCTAATCTATAGCATGGGGATAATAATAGAATCTACTTGTTAAAATATCAAGATGACTAAATGAGATAACAAATGTAAAAGCAGGACTTGAAATCTGGGAGCATGTTGAATAAGTATTCTGCTAACTGCACTTCAATATAATTGCCTTTCTTTTTGATGCTATCCCTGCCTTAAGGAGCTATAGAAATAATATCTCATAGTACAATTATCAGCCTGTAGTCAAGAACTACTAGATATCCTATATGGACACTGTGCTGAGCTCTAGATATTACTTTTTTGGAAAGATATTGATAATCACAAGTATTCCAGAAGGAGAAACCAGAAGGGTGAGAGCACTTGCAATCTTTCTATATAAATATCTGCTGAAGAAACTGGGGACACTGAGCTTAGAAAAGTAAAATAGATCATTGTTTTCTGCAATTTGAAGAGCTATCATGGAGAGTAGGGATCAGGTTTGTTTTGATCTCACATGAGAACAGAAGATGCAGAGGGCAGAAGTTTCCAAGTTGTGAATTTTAACTTTTGACATGAGGGGAATTGTCCTAGCCATTAGAGCTGTCTAGAAAGTAATGAGTAATAAGGTAATGTGTTTTTTTTTTTTTAATCACTAGACATCTTCAAACAGAACTGCCTTGCCATTTTGGTTCTTATATATAAGACCTCTATTTAGATTCTGATGGGACTAGATAGTCTTTGAGGTCCATTCAAATCCTGTGATTTTATCATTCTTTAATAGAACCTTGGTGCATGTTTCTGAATACTTTCTGTGGTATCTCCACACAGAAGGTTAACTTATGTATCAGCTTAACCTTTGTTCATTTTTCTCTCAAAAGGGAATTTTTGAGAAAAACATTCATTCAAAAACATTCATATTCCCAAATTTCATATCCAAATCAAAGTTTAAAAGTACTTCAATTAATTGATATGTCAATTTATTTGTAATTCAATTCACTCAACTCTAACTTATTATGTGATTATGATCGTCATTCTTGATGAGGACTAAAATGGCATGAATATGTCAGATTCAAGGTATAATGTGTCTGTTTATGAATGATTAGACCAATATGATCATGGTACACTCTACCACAAGTCAAACACAAATAGTCTGCAAAAACATTTGGAGTAGAAATGTCCCTAAATTAGTGCATCTCACATTTCTTTTGACCTACTGAAATTCTTCTTTGTTCATAGACAGCAGCACTTTCTTTAATGTGGGCATACCATACTAAACAGTCCTGTGCTAATGTCTCCCATGTTTCAATTGATCCTCATGTTCTTTAGAGAGACTTTGAGTGTGTGGGCATTTTTTAGTACTAAAAAAGAGTCTAAAGGATTCTTTTAGCTCATATAAACAGTTATATCCATACCTATGCTAACTCTTCATACTAGCTTATAAATGAAAATTAATATTTTACTTTTTAATAGGAAGAGTAAAAAAGCACAGGATCAGTTAAATATCTACCAGGGCTTAAATTCCACTGAAATAACATTAGAGAATTCACTCCGTTCCATAACACAATTAGGTATATTTGATTGGACATAATGGAAATGAATTTGTAAATATAAATTTAATTTCAGTGAGGAGATATGATGTAAACATCAGCTAAAATAATTAAAGATGTGTGTTTTATAAAAAGAGACAGCTGGGTGGTACAAAAGAGCATTGGGTTTGGAGTCAGGAAGACTAGAATTCAAATCTAGCTTCATAAATTTCCTAACTGTATATCCTAGGGCAAGACACTTAACTTCTGCTTACCACAGGAGAAGGAAATGACAAATCATTCTAATATCTTTTCCAAGAAAAATCTCATGGACCTTTATCTTAGGGAAGAGGGACATTATAGTTATCTTCAAGTATTTGAAGAGTCACTATGTAGAGGAGGTATTGGATTTACTCTTATTGGCTACAGCTAAAACAGCTGCAGAGAGAGAGAGAGATTTTCCCTCATTTAATTTTTTAAAAAAACTAATAATTAGAGCTATATCAAGCTGAAATGGACTGCTAATGGGTTTTCCTTCACTATATGTTTTTAAAAGGAACCGATAATGAGTTATTGGGGATGTTAGAATGGAAATTCCTTACTCAAAGGGATTATTTTATTCATTATATTGGTATTCTCAGCCCATAGCACAGTGCTTGGTGTATAATAAATGACTTAAGAAGTACTTCTTGATGGATTATGTGGAAAGCATTCTTGTTCAGGTTATGGTTAACTGCAGGGTATCTGGGGTCCTTTAGAACTTTGAGATTCTATTAAAATTTTCAGGTACCATTTAAATATATGTATATGGCACATAAAATTAAAATGTTATTCTATATGACATAGATATAGAAATAGTTGTTGTTTTCCCCTTTGGGCTCCCCAAGATTACCTAACATAGAAAGGAAAATTGATTGACTTAAAAAAAATCTTTTTGGAGAATTTTAAATTTTGTGCCTAATGACTGATACTCTAAAAGGTTAATGATTTAAAAAAAAAATATATATATATATACATATATATATGCATATATAGATATCATAATATGGCAGAATACCAAAGACTATATTGCAATTTTAGGTACTGAACTTGAATGTTTATTTCAGGTAATTTTATCTTAGAATAGAAAAAACAAACAAACAAACAAACAAAAATAAGGTATGGAGATAGCTAACATGAAGGTTCACCTGAACCAGATTAAAATGCAATTGAGAAATGTTTAACAAAATATATTAAATATATAATCTCTATTTATATCTATAGTGTTACTGTGTAGTTTTATAAGTCATAATATAGCTATCGGGCTTTAGATTTGAGTTTGATACCACTAGTGTAGATAGACAGCTTTAGCCTCAGGAAGATTAGGATTCTGCCTCTGACTCCTACTGCCTGTATAAAACTGGACAAATTAATTAATTTCTATTTCCTTCAGGCATTTTTCCAAGACATAAATTGCAAAATAATTTATTCATCTACAATGTGAAGTTCTCTTTGTGGGAAGGTCACTATGCCAATGTAATTAACAGTTTGTAAAGACAGAGACTGGATCTAATAGGTAATTGATGTAAGCAACTCCCAGATGTGGAAACTCAATCTACCAATGCAGACTGGCATTGCATTTCTAGTTATAATCTTATTAGAGTTTTCCAGAGACTTTGAGAAGTTAAGTGACTTGTTGATAAGTCAGATGCAGAAATTAACCCAGGCTTTCCTGATTTTGAGATTGTTTTGATATTGAAAATTGGATTGCCAATTTTGTGGTAATCTTTTGATTATAAGATTATTAATCACATAATAATTTAGTTCATGTTCTCTGGAACTGGATAATTTCTACAGATACAATTTGGTATAATTTTATTCGTTTTACATGCTTCTCCCCACACATAGTAGGAGTTTAAATGCACGTTGATTGATTAGTTGATCAAAACAACAATTATCTCAAATCTCTGAATGAAAAAAAAATTATATACTGAATTCAGTCAATAAAAATTCAATCACTTTTTTAAATGCAAATGGAACTTTTGGATAAAGTAGCTTTAAATAAGTTACTGCAGTCGGTCTTGCCAAGGGAAAAAAACATGGCTTCACAGTCTCTAAAGATTTTTCTGTAATTACTTTAAAAATCAAACAGGATTACCTAAATAGGAAACTGGCCAGATGTAAGTTTATATATATTTTTTCAATTCTCAATAGGAAAGAATAATGAACAGCCTACATTTTATTTTAAGTACTAGTTGCTCTGTATACTATCTAACACATGAGTCTGGGATCAATAACACAACTCCCCATGATGCTATAAATGATAATGAGAATAGCTTTGCATAGTCAGAACAAAGGATTTTTAACACATTCTTCTCAATTCCAAGAAAATCTAAGCAATAATTAAACAATCATGACAAAGATTTCATTCTTCATATCTCATAGTACATAATTAATATTATTAATTACCTAACTATTCATCTACATTATAAAATATATATATATTATGTGTATTAAATTCAAAAAATCATTATTCAGTACAGTTTTAAGAAACAATGTGCTTATAGATTGAAAATATTGTCAAGCTTCATATCTTTGGCATTCAATTTGTTGAAAAAATCAGTATTGATTTCAGCAATTAATAGAATGATGTGTTCAGACTTCCTTTTAAAAAGAAAGTAATGTTTTTGGCTGAAAGGCACATTTTAAAACTTCCCTGAACACTGGGTCCTTTAATCATCCACAAGTTAAATATTTTTAACCAAACTAATATACAGATTTCACTTTCAATTTTACTTTAAGGTTAAAATTAAAATCTCACTTATTTGGAAATATTGTCTCAATAAAATTATCATAAAGATAAGAAAAATAGAACATAATCAAATTAGAAAATATCATATAATTTATTATTAGATTCTTACTATCAATATAGTGTCTTGTTTAATTACTGTGAAATAAATATCCCTTAAATAATGAAAATTTGATTCTTAAAAGTTTAGCCTTCTCTTTTTAGTTAATATTTTATTTCCCTCTAATTATATAAAACACTTAAAAAACAACTTCTTATTTCCAAATTCTCTCCCTCATTGTCTCTCTTCCTCTCTTCGAGAAGATAAGCAATTTGATACATAGCATGCATGTACCATGCAGAATATTTCCATCTCAAAACAAACAAAAAAACAAAGAAAAATAAAGAGAGTTTTAAATGTATCTGTCAATATGCATTTAAAGTCTATTAGTTCCTTTTTTTGGAGACAGATAATATTTTCCATCTCAAGTCCTTTGAAAATTGCCTTATGTCACTGTCTTGCTGATAATAATCATTCACAGTTGATCATTTGCACAATATTTCTGTTATGTACTACATACAATGTTCTCCTCCTGCTCATTTCACTTTGCATCAGTTCATGTAAGTTTTTCTATGTTTTTGAGAGCATCCTGATCATTATTTCTTATAACACAATAATAATCCATCACAATCACATACCACAATTTGTTCAGCTATTCCTCAATTGGCAGGCACCCTCTCAATTTCCGGTTCTTTACCACCACTAAAGTAACCACTATAAATATTTTTGTAAATATAAATACCTTTTTTATTTATTTAAGCATTTCTCTAAAAAAAAAAAAAAAAAAAAAAAAACAAAACAAACAAAAAAAACTTCCTGTGTTTAAATTATTTATTTCCTAGACAATTTTGACTTGGAAATTCAATAGAGGTGGGAATCCACTACAAGCAACAGGATATCATTCTTTGCTACTTATAGATGTTGGGATTAAACACCCATTTCATTATGAAGTTAGAGAGACATAAATAATAGATTTATGTATCATGACATTAAGAATTTAGCATGCAAAACTCATTAGAATTTCTCTTGAAAATTCATTCACAGAAAAAGGTATAAATTAAAATTCTAATTTTCCTTTTTAAAAAACACATAGAATGTATAGATGTGTATGTGTGTAGAAAGACAGAACAGACACACGTAGACAGATAGAAAAAAAATCCCTAATTTTAAAAGCCATTCCTGAGATCTTACACTATACATTCATTTTCTTTTCTTCCTTCTGCATTTGTATACATTCCAGAAAAGGGAGGGGCAGTTGAATATTCAACTCTATAAAATTTAATTATCTTATAAGAAAATAGATATTATAGGGCTGAGTTATTTTTAGAATTCTTTGTTTCTATCAAACTTTGGTAGAACAAGTGAAATCCTAAAGTCAAATTGGTAATGTTTAAAAAAAATGGCAGCTTTAATGAAAACATTCCACTGTTTTCTAAGGAAAAAGAAAGAATAGTTAAGTGTAAGTCAAGTGTAGTTAATGACAACATTTAAATATTCATGCTGTAAAAACTGAAGCATTTTATCCTCTCCCCCCCCCCCAAAAAAAAAACTGTATAGGAAAACTAGATGCATATTTAGAGCTGTAACAATAGCCTTGCCTTCTCAATCTCTAAGCCATTATACTCTGGGTTCCATCCCCAATACACCTTCTTTTGTGTCTCACTCATTCCTTCCTTCATTTTAAAAGGTGGAGATTGCTCATGCTTTCTGAAAAATGGGCTTCCTCTCCCTGACTTTGTATTGGCTCTAAATTTAATTTGTCTTATATATAAGAATTTCCATATATTCAAAAATACTATTCTGTAAACAAAGTGTGTGTGCTCTCATGATCTTTACTTTCATGATAAAATCCCAGTCATTCAGAAGATTCTTCCCTTAATATATAAATAAATTTCCCAGGTACAAAGAATTACTAAAAAGCAGTGAATGGAAAGTTAATGCTGCCATCCTAGTGATAAGCATTCATTTTTGTCCCTGTACTGACTTGCTGTGTTCCTGGTATTTGTTGACAGGAAGATTTGGAGTGGCCATGCATTCTGGAGCCCAGAGTGGAAAATCATTAAGGACAAATTATTGGGAGCAGCTCCCTAGAAAGGAAAGATAAACTAGCTAAAGCTAATAAAAATAATAAAAAGTTTATGTCCACAGGGAGTTTCACTCAATGGAGTTTTGGTGTCCACATTCTGAGGAAAAATTTTCCATAATAAGATGTGAAATGTTTATGTAATTTTGATTATTATAAAAAAAATCTTCCCAAGAGACCTCATATCTTGTATGTTAAAGGGGATGAAAGAAATTAAAAGAGCAGCATTTCAAATTCCTATCTGGTATTCTTGAGACATCTTATTTAATTACCTTCTACACATGCTTAGCTCAATGGTTCAATATTCAGAATAGGCATCTTTTTAATCATGAAAACAGCATTAAATCACCAATTATGTGGACAATTCTTCAGAGGTCAGTCTAAAGCATTTCTCATCATAAAACCATGTATATCTTCATCTACTATACAAGTCAATAAACTCAGGAAAGAATTTACTGCAAAATGGGAAGGAAATAAATGACTTTCCTCTCCCAGATTTAAAATTATACCCTAGACTTATACCCAAACACATCGTTCTAGCACTAATTCAGTGAGACAACCTGTTATTACTTGATGTTAGCTCTAAAGACTTGTGATCTATAATGAAGCAAATGCAATCAGAATATATATATATATATACATATATATATATATGATTTAGATGTAGATAACAACTATGTATGTGTATATATATATATATATGATTTAGATGTAGATAACAACTATGTATGTGTATATATATATATATATATGATTTAGATGTAGATAACAACTATGTATGTATATATATATATGATTTAGATGTAGATAACAACTATGTATGTATGTATATATATATATATATATACATATATATGTATATGTCCAAAGTCCATCTTTCTGTCTGATCTGTATAATTGGATCTTTTAAAAATAAGGTTCTTTGGGTTGCTCACTTTGTTAAAGGTGTGACAGAGTTCAGAAAATAGAGAAAAACATGATTATATGGATGGAAATAGTGTGAGTAGGAGTAATAAGAATTGAGAGTGATTACTTAGAGATTTATGTCACTGGTGGCTTAATATATCTAACCACTTAAAGGCATATGGACTGGGTTAGAGATTTTTTTGAAACTACTTCCGGCTCCTTTATTGGAGAATTTGAAAATTATATTTCCTTTCTTAATTATTGAACTCACACAATCATATTGGGGGGGAAATGTGTTAGTCATTTCAGTTGTGTTTGATTCTTTATGACCCTACTTGGGATTTTCTGAACAAAGATACTGGAATTGTTTTCCTTCTCTTTCTCTAGCTCATTTTACAGATGAGAAAACTGAGCCTAACATGGTTAAATCATTTTCTCAAGGTGATATAACTAGTAAGAACCAGATTTGAATTTGTAAAGATGAATCTTCCTCACTCCAGGCCCAGCGCTCTACCCACTCTACCACCTAGCTTCCTAATAAATATTATTCATCTTTTTTAAAAGAAAAGCCTGAATTTAGGTACTTATGTATGCAATTCTCTAACTCAGAGTACAATATTTTCCATTTTGTTTATCACAACTATATTTATAAATATTTGTATTTGTTTTATAAAGAAAAAGCTAACATCACAAAAAATGCCTTTTATGAAAAATGTGACCCTATATATCTGGGGAGAGGTCACTATCTCCCCTTTTCCAGGAAACATATCAATAGTAGTAGGGAATTCAAAAACGTATTCTTCTTCCCAAAAGTTTTTTTTTTTTTTTTTTTAAATTCCGGAATCCAAAACAAACAAACAAAAAAATAAAAAATAAACTATAATTTTCAATACAGAACATAATAGCAAGTACTAATTATTTCAGTATACAGAACACAATTTAAAAAAAAAAACCATCAATTATCTCCTTTTAATGAGATAATCAACCTTCTCCATTTGATTTTTTCTTTCACATTTCTTGGGTTTTGCTATCGTTGCTGTTATCTTCCATGTACAACTTTATTTCTAACATCATAAAGTATTGTATAGCTCTTGGCTTCCCTTCAGGATGATATTAGCCTCAATAAAGGATCAATATCTCTAAAAATACTACCTTTGCAAAGGAGTTACCAAGCAAACTCCTGCAAGATAATTTATCTTGTTTTAGATTACTTCAGAACTAAAAACAAATATAAAAAAATCACTTGAAAACTCTAGGAGCTTATGCCCTAACCAGCAGTATAGTGTCATAAAAAGGGTACTATTCCACAAATCATTTTAAACAACATTTCCCAAAATTCCATGAGCTTCACCTTTTGGTGCACTGTCAAATGTCTTCTGGTTCAGTTTCCTTTAGAAAGCAGAAGATGTTCCCTAGAGGTGAAGAGAAAAAATGAGAAAAATAGGCACTGGTCCTTCCACTCTCCTGAAAAGGGAAACTTATTGTTTCTAGATTTCTTCAGATGGTCCCAGTATTTTACTTTTTGTCTCAAAGCATTTTAACAGGAAAAGGCGATTTACAAAATAATTTCTTCACTTATAAATTTTACCCTAAAACATTAGCCATAATTTTGTATGAATAAGTGGTTTTCATTTTGCATATTATTTTAAGCTTCCTAATAAGTTTTATAAAGTATCTTCTTTTGTATTGTGATATATTTTAATTACATACCACATTTTATTTTCACAATATCTTTCTGAGTACAATTTGTATAATTGTACAATTTGAGTACAATTGAGTATAATGATTGAGTACAATCATCCCCATTTTATGTGAGAAACTAAAGTACAGAAATTCTAAGTGGTTGCCTAAGGTTATTCATCACAAGACTATGATGAATTTAAAACTCTCAGCCCAATAGCCTCATGACTCTCTGATGCTATTCCACTGCTGATCTAAGTGGCTGATAGTTTTTCAATTAAATTGGTACTGGCTGACCATCCTTCTACTTTAAGAAACAAAAAGTCAACCAGTACTAAGAAATTACATTTTTCTCTCCCTTTAAAAATGCAAAACAATAATTTCATTATTAACCATGTTATTCCAACTTACAAATTTTCACCTTAAAAATGTGATCCCTTTGGTTTGATTGGCAACTCATAAAAAGTTTCTATCTAGATTCCCTCATAGTATTCTAGCAAATTTTAATCCTGTAGCTGAGCTTAGTCTGCTGCAATTTCTATAATTGTGATAGCTTTCATCACAGACATGTCCCCTGATATAGCTTTACACAGTAAAGCACAATAATCTGCAAATCTGGACTTTTTCAAATGAATAGAGCTGTTTGGAGAAATTCATTATAAAAATTCCATTAAGAAATTCCCCATTATTGATCATAGCTTTTAAAGTGAACTATAGATAACCCTAAAAAAGAAAAGACGGTGTGTATATATATATACATATATATATATACACACACATCTCTACATATTAGATGTGAGAGACATTTTGCTGCTTAGCTATTTCAATTTGTTAAGCTTTTCTTGGCAATTTATTGAAGTTACCTTTTCTACCTCATTTTACAGATGAGGAAAATCAAGGCAAAACTAAAGTTAAGTGACTTGTCCAGGGTCACACAGCTAGTGAGTATCTGTGGACAGATTTAAACTTGGAAAATGAGTCATTCTGACTTCTAGGAACAACATTCTATACACTTACCTGCCCTAGATACCATGCATGCAAATATACCTCTGCATATATAGAAATAGGGATCAGATCATATAAGGAACTCTACCCATTTACCACTATAAATCTACTCTCTATACCACCTCCCTCAATTCATCCTCCATATAATTATCAAACTAATATTTAAAAAACATAGATCTGAGTGTCTGTTCTCAAGTCAAAAATCATCATTAGTTCCCCATTGCTTCGAAAATAAAATAAAAACTCCTCCGAAGACAAAACCCTAAAAATCTGACAAGAGTGACCTTCCATGACACCCAAGTCAAAAGGTTTCAGAATCAGGTCTCAAACACAAATCATGTCTCTGAGGTGCTTCTATATCCACTCTACATACTTCAGGCTCTATTGTATTTGACACCTCCCTACTCTGCTAAAATAACTTTCTCCTCTGAGACCAGATGAGAAAATACAGCCATTAACATCTAGAAAAACTATTCAAATATTGTTTTTAACACAGAATTCAATTTTCATCTATTTCAAAGTACATTTGAAAATCTTCATTATAACAAAATGTTTACTATAAAAAATTTTCCAAATCCCACCTCTGGTCCAGATGTTCCTATATTCATTTTCTCATTCCTTTTTTTTTTTGGTGGAATTGGAGTAATTAGACCTGTGAATTCATTAGAATGAAAAATTCCTCTGCAGATACAATGATAATTCATCTGTAATTTATTTTGGAGAGCTGTTCAAGGTTCTCGGAGTTTAACTTGTCCATGGAGTGCTGGAACTAATAGGTAGCAGAGAGAATTTTGATTATGGGTCTTACTAACTCAAAAGTAGTCTTGTCTATGAATACCATACTTGAGTCTGTGGATTATATAAAACAATAGTATATCAATCTGCAATAAGATTCTCTTAATTAGTATTCATCACATTTTGAGAAAGTTCATATTAACATGTTTGTCATTCTAGAAGTCATAAAATATAAAATATAACCTCTGATCTCAATACCTTAGAATCTAGTTAGAAGAACAAGAAATAAGCACATGAAAAGTTAAGTGATAATAGATGAGTTGATTAATAATAGAATACAATAATACTATGACTGATATAGTAGAAAGAGTTCTCACCTAAGTCAAGGTTTGACAATATTATTTATGATCTGTTTGACCTCGAACCAATAAATTTACTTGTCTCAAGCTCAGTCTCATCATCTGGAAAATGAGGAGATTTTACCAGATGACTGCAGGTTCTTTCCTGCTCTAAATCACATATTTATTAAGCTCATTTCATATTTCAGCCATATGTTAAGTACTGATAATAGCTAAAACTATATAGCATTTTTAAGATTTATAAATAAATATGTGTGTATCTCTATGTTATAGATGAGGAAAGAGAGGTTTAGAGAGATCATGTGACCTTCCCACCTAGTAAGATTCTGAAGTAAAATCAGGTCTTTGCTGAAGGATCTAAGAATGGTACTTTAAATGCAGCCATTCAGCTGAACTTTTCCAATGTTTCTCTCAAAATAACTGCTTAAATAAAATTTAGGAGGGGCTGATTTAACAAAGGTTTGCAATGAGATATTTTCTTCCCTAAGATAACTTAGAAAGTCTACAGGAAAGATCTAATAGAGATGGATGTCAACTCATGCACTCTGTGGGATCACCAGCAATAAAGTTTAGAGACAGCAGCAGCAACAACTTCAAGAGATGGTAAGGAGATCAGACTAGTCAGAAAGATTATAGAGAACATTTTGCTGGCACACCTGCACACCTGGTGCTGATTAGTAACTCTATGGACCACAAGCAGTTCTGGGTCCCATTTCCAAAGTGGAAAGTAGCCAGTTTCAGGGCAAAGGAGAATGTCTGTGATTGGTCCAAATTGGCAATAGCTCTGATCACAGTTCCATGGCAGAGAGAAGCACCAACGATTGCCGTTGCAGGGGCATAGCCACCCTTCATGAGTAAAGCCCAAAATACAGATAAGGAGAGTAATGATAACACCTCTCAACAAATTATATTATTTTGAAAGCACTAAAAAATTAGAAAAGCTTAGAAGTAACTCAGAAAACAACAGCATAAAATTCAGCAGCTTGGGGCAGTACTTTTTCAGTCCCAGGTAACCAGAGGCAAACTTTAACATAAAGTTCAAAGTAAAAAATAGATTAGGGAATTGGACAAACAACAAAAAATAACATCACCATGAAATGCTACTATGGGGGCAGGAAAGACCAAGATAGAAATTTAAAAGAAAATAATGTAAAATTAGTTACAACCAAACCTCCAAAGAAAAATCATAAGTGAACACAAGCCAAATAAGAATTCCTGGAAGAGTTAAAAAAAATAAGAGTAGCAAAGGAAAATTTGGGTAAAGAAATGAAAGTGATGTAAGAAAAAAATAGTTTTAAAGGCTATTAAGAGTTGGGGATTTTTAAAGTACAAAGAACCATTGAAGAAAATAACACTTTGAAAAACAGACTTAATTGTTAAAAAAAAAATTCACTGAAGAAAAGAACTCTTTTAAAAGCAGAATTGTCCAAATGGTAAAAGGTATGAAAGTTCACTGTAGAAAATAGTTCCTTAAAAATATAATTGCTCAAGTGGAAATTAATGAGTTCAGAGGACATAAAAATAATACAAAATCAAAATTATGAAAAAATAGAAGAAAATGTGATATATGATAAAAACTGACCTAGAAAATAGATAAATGAGAAATTACCTAAAATTTATTGGACTATTTAAAATTTTTGATCAAACAAAAAGCTTAGACATCATAGTTCAAGAAATTATCAGGGAAAACTTCTCTGAGACATTCAATCCAAAGGACAAAGTAGAAATGGAAAGAATCCACCAATTATCTCCTAAGAGCGTTCCCAAAATGAAAACTCACAGGAATATTATAAGCCCTTCCTGATCTTCCAGGGCAAAGAAAAAAATATTTCAAGAAGCCAGAAAGGAACAATTCAAATATTATGGAGCCAGTCAGAATCACACAAAATTTAGTGGCTTCCATGATAAAGGGGATATATAGAAAGATAAAAGTCTCTACCCTCAAGAAACTTACATTTGAGCTAGGGAGATAATCAATAAATAAAATAGCATAAGGTACGTATAGAATAAAGTAACCTTAGAAGGGAAGAAGCCAGAAGAACTCCAAAAAAGTATCTGTTTATGGTTGAAAAATAATTAGGGTTAGGAAGCTACACTCCCCAAATTAAATTAGATTAAGATAAAGGGGCAAGGCAATAGGCAAAACCAATGCTATATAAACTTGAATTAGATTGAAGCTCTTCAAATCTATTAATAAAATTCCATTCTATGACAAGGAAATTTCACCAAATGTACGATTCTTCTGCTGATTCAACTGAGAAGAATAGCTATTGCCATCAAACCCCTTACCGGTCTCTAAGTGTGCATGTCAGTTACAGCCACCAAAAAATGTTGTACTTCTTTAACTTGATCAAGCTTTCACTAATTTTACTAGCCTAAATGTTTGTTTTAATGAAAAACTTTCAACTAAAGTTGTCTTTTTTGTCTGAAACTTCTATATTTCCTTTCCTGGCTCAATGCAAGTTGCATTCTCCCTCAGAAACCAAATCATTTCTCTCAATTAAAATCCACTCAATTAACAAGTTGAAGGTTGTAACAGTCCTAATTCATCTCTTATGACATCCCTTCAGGGCCCACAAACTTTCAAGTGTTCCATTTCCTGTTAAAGGCCAGATTCTTTATCCTACGTTCAAGGTCATTTATTTTTAGAGTTCAAACTAGTTTTTCATTCATACTTTCTAAATCAGGAACTCGACACCATGTCAAAAGGTGAGAGTTGCGTTGGAACAATGATATAATTACAGCTGTGCTCACAATAGACACTTCAAAAATGCTTTTTTTGCATTGAATTAAAAATTAAGTAAACTGACATTTCATGAGAGTAAAATGCTTCTTGGTCTCAAGTGCTGGCTCAGATTGCAACCCACCTTCCAATTTCCTTCACAGTTGATTGTCTTAATGATATCACACAAGGTGTGAATTATAGTGCATTAATGATTGCAATGCAAAATAATAAGGTCAACATGTGTAGATTATCATCTTCCTCACATATTCTATGCTTTTGTTTGAGTTTGGCATTTAGGGCCCATTGTAATCCAGTTACCTCCTTATTAAAGACTGGTTTCATATTAATTTCCCTTCCTTTATTCTATTTTCCTGTTAAATTGACATCTCCATACATGTCATCTTCTGAATAAGGCTTTTCTTAAACATTCTCCCTTTCTATGAGTAATTCATACACCAAACTGAATGCCTTTATACTTTGTACATGTTGATGGACAAGCTGTTTTACCTTAATAGATTACAAACACCAAGGCAGGATTATATCCTCTATCTCATTGTATTCTCAGCATCTATCACAGTGAATGGTATATAGTAAAATAAAAAAGGGAGGGATGTGATTTCATGCCATTGTACTAAAATTCAGGGGATACACAAAGAGTGAAAGGCCTTGGTCTCAATGAGCTTACAATCTAACGATTTCATAGTTTTAGAAATTTGCCTCGAGGATTAAGATGTTAAGTCACTTGATCAAGGACACAGAACCAGTTTGTGTCAGAAACATATTTTGAACCCAATCATCTTGGCTCCAAGGAGCCCTTTATCCACTACACCAGGGATTTCACATAGCCAACTTTCAGTCCAAACCAAATTAAAATATAATTGGGAAATGTTTAGCAAAATAAAAAATATAACACACCACAGATAATTTAATCTGTGGTTTTCTAAGTCAAAATGTTTACTGGATTTACTCGAATTGACACTGAACTATTGATTATCACTGAACATGTCCCTAATTTTCTTATATTTATATAGTCCCCTAAACTGACATGCTCTCATCCATCTCTAAGTCTTGATATTCTGTCAGACTTTGGAGGTCAACTCAAATCCTACTTTTCATGAAGACTTTCTTGATTTCATCATCAAGAAATGATTTCTTCCTCCTATGAAGGACCTTAAGCACTTTTTATATTCTACTTGGTACTGTACATATTTGGGGATGTTCCCTAAGACCTTGTAGAATTATAAACTTCATAAGGACAGATGCTGTATCTTTGTATCTCATTGGTCACTTATATAAAATAAGTGTACACAGTAGATTTTTAACAAAGGTCAGTTGACTGATAATAAAGCATAAAGGTGGAGAAAAATAAATTAGAATTTTATGAACCAAATATAATTAAGTTCATGCAAAATAGCCATGGGTATTTTATAAGAATAATTGTATATTCTAAATTAAGAGCATGTTCATTTCACACATACAATCACAGGTATCATAAGACTTCTTTCATCATGCATTTTTCTCTTAAATGAAAGGAGCAGCAGATCTCTGACTTATCATTATTGGCCAAGAGCTAAAGATTCAGTTCCCATTTTTCTTTTTCAATTGATCTTTCTCCCCTTTAACAATTTTGGTGCTCTTCACTAAGTACCCCCTCCAATTTTTCTAGTTTTATTAATGAGTAACCCAGTATTGATCTCACGCTTCTTCTGTCAAGCTAAAACAAGAGATAGAGGGGATGTTACTTTCCACTTGATGCTCAATCAATACCTTGAGCCACTCAAAGCAGCCTTAGTCCTTTTGTTCCTATTTAGCCATAACTATTTCCCAGATTTACCTCAAATAATCAATTGCATGCTTCAGGCAATGATTCCAAGTTACATCTCATTTTGATGCTTTCTGTCTATACTTTTTTCCTCCTATTAGCTATCTATTCTTGATGTGCTTCTCTTGTCATCCTCCATTTCTTGTTTTTCAATATTTAATGATGATAACTTTCATCTCTCCTTACAGATCAGTGTGTGTTGCTCTCAAAATTTTAACTGGGGGTGGACACTGCATAATTCAGTCTCTTTATATTACAGCAAAAACAAGCATTTATTCAATTGTATGGTTATTTTAGATTAGGCACTAGGTATACACAGACTTTTAGAGAATCCCAGGACATATCCTTAAGGAGTCTGCAGTTTTTTATGATGATTTTTCCCCTCAAGTAATTGCTGTAAAGGCTGGGCTAGGAGTAGGTTTGGTAGTCTGGGGAGAGCAGATAATGAAGCATATTCTTCCAGGGAAAGCAATCTTTCTGTAATTCAGCATTGGTACTCACACTTAATCAGATGCCACGGTAGCTTCTGCCTCTTTGATTGGGGGACTGGAACAAGTATCTCTTCCCAAAGCTTCCATATAAAGAAGGCTTAAATGGCCAGCTAACTCTTCATTTCTCGTTAATTCACTCTTTTTATCCCACTCCATCACCAACATGCCTGTAGGCTGGGCACTTTCTCTGGGACCCTTTTCAGCTTTATCATATGCTATCTAATTAGATTGTAAACTCCATTAGGGCAGGGACTTTCCTCTTATTTGTAACAGTATTTTTTTTGCACAAATTCATTGTCTTTTTTTTTTTTTTTTTTTTGCTTGAATGTTTTTGTTTGTTTGTTTGTTTGTTTTTCAGTAATGTCCGATTCATCATGATTTCATTTGGTGTTTCCTTGGCAAAGATACTAATAATGATTTGCTATCTCCTATTTCAACTCATTTTACACATAAAGAAACTGAGACAAACAAGATTAAGTGACTTGCTCAGGCTCATACAACTAGTAAGAGTCTGAGGCCAGATTTGAACTTAGAAATAAGAGTCTTCCTGACTCCAGGTCCACCCTCTATTCATTGCATCACCTAGTTGCCCATATTAAGCACAATATCTAGCACATAATAGGCACTTAAGTATTTTTTTAGCACTTAAATATTTACTATCTTGAAAACTAACCTCCAACTTTCTCCTTCAGAGCAATCAGAGAAACAGAGAACTACTAAGGCACCTATCAGATGTTGCTTTTGTGTTAAGTAAGTATTGCTTTAGTTTTATCAGAATGGTTGAGTAGATATTTACAGAATTAACTATGACTTAAAAGCAAAAGGCACCAATACAACATTCTAATACCAAAAGGTAAGTAAGTATATTGCTATATTTTGCTTTTATTGTTACATTTAAAGTTCTAAGGTATTTCCCTCCATCTCTTCCAACCCCACACTAGAGGAGGCCAACATTTGACATTTTATATATATATATATATATATATATATATATATATATATATACATATATATGAAACTATATAGTGCACATAGTTCTTCCTCTGGAAGTGGACAGCCATGTTCCTTCATAGGTTCTTTTTTGTTGATTTAAATATTTGTAATATTCAGAACAGTTTAGTCATTTAAATTATTTGAACTGTATTGTAGTTACTGTATTTAACATCCTCTTGGCTTTGCTCATTTCACTTAGTTATTTAATGCATTTTTCCCTAAAATTAATCTGCTCATTTCTTCCACCACAATCTTACATGACAACTTGTTTGGCCATTGTGCAATTGATGGGGTTACCCTCAATCTCCCTTTCTTTGGTATTGCAAAGAGAGCTCCTATACATATTTTAGAATACATATGCTCTTTCTGTCTAATCTTCTTGGGAAACAGATCTACACTTGTATTGCAAGGTCAAAAGACATACAGTTTTAGAACTCTTTAGGCAGAATTCCCGGAATAATCTCTAAAGCAATTGGATCAGTTCACAGATTTTACTGTATCTTCTAAAGACCTCCATTTGTATCTTATCCTGATGCCTCATGTGGTATGGAGATAACCCAAGGTTTCTGACTACATGCTATTCAACAAGTAAAATCTCTGGTATTTACTACCAAATGGAAAGGCTCCAAGCTCATGGCCATTGATAAATAAGATTATTGTCTTGTTATACAAGAGCCAGCCTCAGTGATGTCAGAGACGCTTATCAGTAGATTTTATCCTACGATGAAAAAGAGAACAAACCCTTTTTGCCACACATGATGTCAGAGACTATCTATTGAAAAAGGATGAGAACATTCTGAATGGATGGAGGAACCGCAGCAATAAAATCATAGATACTTGAGATATTGATTGAAATATGTTGAATTATACTATAAAATATACTTTAACTTTTCATTATCTTCTGTTTATTAAAGAGATGAATGTGTCTCTAATGCTACTACAACTAATAATAATAATGTCTAACAATTGTATAGCATCTATTATGTGCCATATGCTATACTAAATATTTTACAATATTTACAAATATTACCTCATTTGATCCTCACAACAACTCTGAGAGGTGGGTATTCTTATTATCCCCATGTATAAGTGAGGAAACTGAGGCAGACAAAGTTAAAATGACTTGCCCAAAGTCATACAGCAAGTAAATATCCTAGGTCACATTTGAACTAGCTTCAAATAATTGTCTTTGATTTAAACAGAGCCTTTCATGCTAGTCTTACTCTCTATATTGACCTTTCAGAGAATCATTTTGGTTTGTTATAGTTTTTATGTTCTAAGATGAACTGCAGAGTGGATTATTATAAATTACCAAAATCCTACTAGGACAAAGGCATCAGTGAGTATACTGGGAAATTCTGGAAGATGGGCATCCAAACTCCCAGTGGGTCCCAAAGGAGCCTTGTCAAGGTAATGTATGTGTATTTTAGAAATCCAGGTCAAGAACTCAGTAGTTGTCGTGTATGATTAGGCCCATCAAATATTGAGTAAGTGCTATCCATTATCTGATACTTTACTAGCTGCTATGGATACAAGAGCAAAAAAGGAAAATCCCTTCCTTTAAGCTTGCGAGGAAGCAAGGAGAGGGTTAGAAAAACAAATAAGTAAAAACACCATACACTCAAACACACATATACATATACATACATATATATTTATTTATATGTTATTATATATGTGTGTATGTATGTATGTATGAAGGTATGAATGAATTCCTGTGAAGGAAGGCACAACTATTGAGGAAATCAGGATAGTCCAGATTGGTAAAACTTGGACCAAAGTTGGAAGAACACTAGGGATATTACAAGGCTGAGGCTAAAAGAGGTTGGTTGCATTCTAGGTGTGAGTATCAGGGGGTGCAAAGTTATAGAGATAGGCAAGAAGGGAAAGTTTTGCTGGATAATAAAGTATATAAAGAAGAGAACTATGCAGTAAACATGGAAGCGTAAGTGGGATTTCGATTGTTTAAGTCTATAAAAGCCAAAGCAGATTAATTCCAAGAGCAATAAGGAGCCACTAAGGCTTTTTGAATGGAGGAAAAGCATGGTTAGATCTGAGTCTTAAAAATATTATTTTGGCATTTGTGGCAGCCCTTTTTGTAGTGGCTAGAAACTGGAAAATGAATGGATGCCCATCAATTGGAGAATGGTTGGGTAAATTGTGGTATATGAATATGATGGAATATTATTGTTCTGTAAGAAATGACCAGCGGGAGGAATACAGAGAGGCCTGGAGAGACTTACATCAACTGATGCTGAGTAAAACAAGCAGAACTAGGGGATCATTATACACTTCAACAATGATACTGTATGAGGATGCATTCTGATGGAAGTAGATATCTTCAACATAGAGAAGAGCTAATCCAATTCCAATTGATCAATGATGGACAGAATCAGCTACACCCAGAAAAGGAACACTGGGAAATGAGTGTAAACTGTGAGCATTTTTTTTCTTCCCAGGTTATTTTTAACCTTCTGAATCCAATTCTTCCTTTGCAACAACAACAACAAAAAAATCCAATTCTGCATACATATATTGTATCTAGGATATACTATAACATATTTAATATGTATGGAAATGCCTGCCATCTAGGGGACGGGGTGGAGGGAAGGAGGGGAAAATTCAGAACAGAAGGGAGTATAAGGGATAACGTTGTAAAAAATTATCTATGCATATGTATTGTCACAAAATGTTATAATTAAAATTAATTTTAAAAATTGAATTAAATTAAAAAATATTATTTTGGCAACTGTGGGGAGGATTGATTGGAACCAGGAAACTGGGATGGAGGGGGAGAAAAAGTGGACTCAATAAAGAGTCTATTGCAATAGTCTACATTGAAGTAGATAAAGACCAGATGTTAGGTAATCAACAAGTGAGTAGAGAGAAAAAAAGTAATGTAAAAGAAATGACAGTAGAATATATAGGACTTGGAAAATGATTTGGACCCTAGAAGTAAGGGAGAGAACAGATGACTCAAAGATCATGTACTGGTAGCCTGGACAAGAGCAGTTCGCATATTTTATAACCTAGGTACTCCTTTACTCTTAGGCTACAGTCATTTCCATAAAAATTTTATTAATTCCCAATTGGTTAAATCAACTTTGTCTTTATTTTTCTGTTATGGCTATGTTTAGGAAATTAGCTCATTATCCAAGTAATTTAAATTTATCATTAATTTCATGTTCCTCTTCATTTATTAAATGGCCTGTTTTCTCTCTTATATCTTCTTTTTCCCCTGTTAAATTTGTAAGAATTCCCATTTTTTTTTTTTTGTTTTAAATCATTCTAATGGATATTTTCTTTCTCTTCTTTGGCATTTCACTAGAGTTCAATAAAGAAATTATCAGTTTTTTTTTTTTTTCTTATTAGTACTGTTTAGATCACGAAGATATAAGAATGCATGGTAGAAGTCTTGTGGGAACTTTTTCTATCAATGTAAATTCCAACCTTTCTATGAGTTGAGAGATGAGTCCTAGAAAATTATGAGGAAGCACAGAAAACAAAGCTTCTTAACTAAAAACTATGGACTCCTCCTATCCTCCAACTCAGAATTTAAATGGGGAAAAATGCATCTTTATTTTCACTTACCTCCAACTGAAATATAGCATTTCCTTCAATTATGATTTGTAAAATTTAATCTAAAAGTAGGAATAATCAGACTGCTTAAAGGTACATACACACACACACACACACACACACACACACACACACACACACACACATCCCAAATTAAGGTTATAGAAGCTAAAGAACTACCCAGAGTCAAGAGAATTTGGTATTTGAGTATTCCAGTCTTCCCCATTCTAAGCCCAGACATTGTAAATCAATGAATCATTCAAGACATAGTTGTACTATTGCCTTATCTAACTCCTTTGTCATTAGGAAACCCTATAATTATACCATCAACTGTCTGCAAAGTTTCCTTTACTCCTGTTTTCATATAATCACAAATATTTCTTGCATGGAGATTTTGGAGGGGTTCATGGGAGATGTGAACTGGATTAACTGCCCTGAAAAAAAGTCTCATTTTAGTTTGCATCGTAATGGTGGGTAGTAACTCAGACTTTCACTTGCAAAGCAGTAAGTAATCTGATTTGGTAAAGGAAGTGTTCTCACCGGAAATACTCTATAGGCCAATGCCAATGAAATCACATTTTCTGTCTAAAACAAAACAAAAGAAAACAACAAAATCAAAAACAATTAATGAAATTCCAAATGTTTCTGGACACAGCTCCAAAGGGCTTCCTAGTGGTTCCATCCCCCTAAACACTTATTCCTTCATTACTTGCTGGATGAATCAAGTAATTAATTAGCATTACAGTCATGTTCTCAATGCATCCCCATTGCAACCTCTCCTTGCAGTGAAAAGCCAGAGTTGAGTTCCTTCTGCCAGAAAGGCCAATCTGTCATCTTGAGGCTATTTTTAACTCTGCCTACAACCCAAGTAACCAGTTATTCCAATTAACTTTCAGAGACCATTCTTGCAGTTGAAAGGCTGATGGAAATGTTTGCTGTCCAGCTCTGCAGTGACACCATTGGAGAAGGCTCACTGCCAGCAGATGGGAAGCATTATGGCATATCTCTAGGAGAGCCACTGGAGAAGTCAGGCTTTGGACATGGAACCCTTGAAGTTTCTATCAGAAAGTTAAGTGTTGGGGGTGGCTAAGTGGCGCAGTGGATAGAGCACCAGCCCTGAATTCAGGAGGACCCAAGTTCAAATCTGATCTCAGACACTTAACACTTTCTAGCTGTGTGACCCTGGGCAAGTCACTTAACCCCAGCCTCAAAAAATAAAAAATAAAATAAAATAAAATAAAGTTAAGTGTCTAATAAATATCACTTGAAATGACATCACTACTAGGGTCTGGGGTCTGATTCCCAGTTATATATGCCTATAATGAATATGTCCCTTATGGTGCAATCTTTGCATTATTTTTCCTACAAAAGCTTATCCTTCTTTACTGTTTTTCAGGCAATTTTTTCCTACTGTTGATTAAAGATACTGAATAAATGGAATGGTCAAAATTCACTATATTCACTACAATTACATCAAGTTTACATTGTGTTGTATACATTTGGTTGCCACTCTCACACATTTACAAATGAATTAAAGAAACTGCAAAAACATGATCTAGATAATATTTCTATGAAACTTTATCCCCTGTTTTAATGGCTCTGGACATTTGCTTTTCTCATATTTGAAGTTCTAGTATGCTGAACAACCATCTAGCTTTTGTCCTTTTTAGCATCTTTATGGTATTAAAGCTAGGGAGAAAAATCATCCATGTGCAAAATTCCCTGATTCACAAAACCAGTATTGCCAATTTGAAATTCTCTTTACGTAGCATCTGAGAGTTGTTTTTTTTTTTTTTCATCTCAAGTCACCTAACAAGAGAACAAGACTGAACATTAATGGAAAGAATGAAAAAGCCAACTCACCGAGAAAGCACATTTGTAACTGGTAACTTGTTCTCCTGCCACCTAGTTAGGTAGAGGATATTAAAGAAATATTAAAATTGAAGAGGTAATGTTCTCTCTCCATAGGAAAGGCTTATGACTTTTAGACATTGTAAATCATAGCTTACCCTAGGTACAGGTGAAATTGATCTTTGTAAGAAATGGAGATACAATTATTTAAAATGATTTTAGTGCTGTTAGATTTTTACTACTATGATAAAAAGAAATTAAAGACATGCTTGTATATAAAGAAAGGCTCAAAGACATTTATTAGGATATTTTGGAAACTTTTTTCTAACAATAGAGAAATAAATTAACAATAATCATGAAGTCAATAAGCATTTATTAAATTCCTAGTATATATTACGCATACTGGGTATACAAAGAAAAGTTCTTCCTCAAGGAAGAGTTCATAGTTTAATGACATTAAAGAAGGAGCCTTACCATTTGTTTTGCTACTGAGTCCTAAAATCATGGGACCCTTCCATCTAACTGGTTGCTAAAATTTTTCCATTATGTACTTCCTCTAACATTAGATGATGATCCCTTCCACAACAAGAACTGTTTTACTTTTTCCTTTGTATCAGCACTTTGTACAATGTTAGTGCTTGCAAAGAGTTGGTGCTTAAAGAATGCTTTTATTCATTCAGATATTTCATCCATGGTTGAATGTAATTTTAGGTAAGAGGTTACCAAAAAAACATTCTTATGGGATAATTCAGATATTCTATATAATTCAGATTGCCTTTAAACTACACAGAAATGACTAGGTAATATAGTTATAACTATGTGATACGAAGTGGCACTGTGCTTAGAGTGTTGGGCCAGAAATTCAAATTCTACTTAAGATAAATGTGACCCCCGAGCAAGTCATTTGTTTGCCTCAGTTTCCCCATCTGTAAATTGAGATGAAAAAGGAAATGGCAAATCACTTCAATATCTTTGCCAATAAAACCCTAAATGGCGTCCACAAAGAATCAGACATGACTGAAAAACAAAATCAACTTTGTGATGAGATTTGTGATTCAGTCACTGTGGGAAGCTCCCAGTGCAGAAAGTCCCTCTACATATTTCAATCACAACTTTATTTTTCTTTTTATGACTTAGTAGTGAAGTCATCTAGTTTTCTGGGATATTCAAAGTATAAGTGACTTGCCCAGGTTCACACAACCAGAAAGCAGGATTAGATTCCATTTATTTTTAACTCCAAATCCATCTTTTAGTGTTCTTGGCCAGAAATGTCAAACTCAGATAAAAATAGTACCTACCAAGCAATAACTGTGGACCATATATTGACAGTATTAAAATGTAATGTTATCTATGTTTTTATATTTTTCTTTATTTTATTAAATATTTCCCAATTATTAATGCTGCATTTGACATTTCTGCTCTAGAGAGTTCTCTAAATCTATAAATTGGAAAGAAAATGCTGACCTTCATTGATGGAGATAATTTCTGCACCTAAAATTTCCTGAGACAAAAGAAATGAAAGGTTAAGTTCCTGTCTTTTATCTTTATAATAGGAGTTTTAATCTATTCTAAGGACTTATTTTTTAACACTTTGACAATTGTGTCAATAAAGTCAGTTTCTTTAGTAATCCTAAGTATGTTATTTTATGCACTAAAAATATAATTCTGAAAAGGGATCCATATCCTTCAACATTTTGCCAAAGAATTCCATGGCACAAAAATGTTAGGAACTCCCCATCGGGATAATCAAGTGATATATTTTGTAATTTATATTATAGCACAGATAATCATTTATAATCCTTGGTCTTTATACTTGCATCATTACAGAGAGATAGTATGACTTCAGAAAGAGCTCTGGATTCAAGAAGCTCTGAGTTGGAGTTCTGACACATACCATCACTGTGATTTTTTTTTTTAACATTCAGTATCTATAAGTAATTCTATTTAACTTCTTTTAAAGTTTTATTTTTTTTACTTAACAGAAATCTATTTCTCTCCTTTATATGGCCTATTCTATTGCAAAATATATTATAAATTACAGGGAAAAAATGAAGGTATCTCCAATCTGTATGTTCCTATCAACATTCTTGCTTGGAGAAACTTGCATAATTTCTGTCCTTCAATTGTATGTGAAGGGATTAAATTAGAAAAAGAAAAGCATCAAATATTTAGAGATAGTACCTTCAGGTAATCATTCTTGTTAATCCCTTTTAAAGCCTTATTTTTGTATTCTTAGCTTAAATATTTAAAGGAAGGTGCACATGTGCGGTCGCACACACACACACACACACAACGAGAAACAAGCACACATGCATTTTTATGAGCAAGAACTGACATCTGAAGAGACTTTTGTATCTTTTCAAACCAGTATTTCAAAGGTTTATTTTATTTCTCCCCTGATATCTAGCCTTAGCTCATCACTTTCTACTACTGAGTTCAAAAGTACATCTAAATGACCCAACATATTTGCCTGCTTTTAGATATATGGTACAGAATCAGAGATTAATCGAGAAGAAGAATAAGAAGGTCTTATAGGGTCATGTAGACATCAATAACAGTAAACCAACCAAAGTTGGTGATCAAAGCCTGCCATGATTCAAATGAATAGCCAACAAACAGGTTGTGCTACTAGGTGGTGATCTTAAAAAATATATCTATATTCACAATCTCTTCCATTCTGCCCTCAACATATACAGTAAAAAATGGATAAAGTAAAAATAAAGGAGCCAACATTAGTGTCTATAAAATTAGTGCCTATAAAATTAACACTATAAATAATAAGCTTCTTTATGCATTTGTGCCCTGCCTAAGACTGCCAAAATCTTATCTTCTCAATAAAAGGGCATTCAGACTCTCCTTGGATGACCTGGATTATGAGGCAGCAAATTTGGGGATGGAAAATGCTTAGTGATTCATTCTCACTAGGTTTAAGTACCTATGGGTTGGGGGTTAAGACATATTTAGAATAGACTGATTTACATGATGTCCCTGAACACATCCTGCTTCTTAATTCAGTGCTGGATTACTTAGCATTGTTTTGTAATATCAGGGTTGAAATAGGAAGGGAGCCTGGGGCCATCTAGTACAATTCTCTCATTTTAAAATATGAAAATATTAAGACTCAAGAGTATTAAATGATTGACCCAAGATAATCTAGCTAAGGATTGTCAGAGACAGTATTTGAACAGTAATTCTCAGATGCAAGAGACAGCTCTAGATGGCACAACCTATTAGTGAAAAATAAAATATGTTGAAGTACCTTCTGAATCATCAAGATTAAATTGAACTCCTTGAAAATTGGCACTTGAAATACATTTAAATTTATTCTATTTTTAAAATGTCTTATAATAGTATGATGGTTTTATTAATCTCTATTAACCTGAGGATTTGATTCATTATTCCCCAACCATCTTGGTAACTGAGTTAGTTACTACATTAGTATTATTCCACATAAACTCAGGAGGGGCAACCATTTATACCTTAAACTACTAAATGTTAAAGGAGCCAATGTGACCTCATAATGTGAATATTGTTATAAAAGCATTATATGATATAACATGCATAATTATCTGTAACATATTATGTATATTATATGACTAAAATTATGATTGGGCAATCATATATGTGTAGTACATTATACACATATATAAAGGCTTAACATACATTATACATGTATGTGTGACATGCACATGTATATAGTATAGATATAATAGACATATAAACATGAATATTTTATGTACATGTGTTCATATAACATATATGTATAATTAGATGTGTAGATATCTATACATGTATATAAATATAAGTATTTAATTATATAAATACTCAGCTCACTCATTCTTTGTATTCCCAGTTCTCAGCACTGTGCCTAGTACATAGTACTTAATGCTCCTTGGTTTTTTTTTTCCCCTGAGGAAACAGAGGTTAAGTAACTTGCCCAGGGTCCCACACCTAGGAAGTGTTAAGTGTCTGAGGTCAGATTTGAACTCAGGTCCTCCTGACTTCAAGGTTGATGCTCTATCCACTGCACTACTTAGCTGTCCCTTGCTGGTTGCTTTTGACTCCGAAAAATTGAGAATGATGCTGAGATAGATATTTTTCTCACTAATCCTGGAGAGATGGAAAGTATAGTGGAGCATTATTCTCACTGAAAATTTCACAGACTGAAAGAGTTCCAGACTCAAAAATCATACCTGTTCTGCTAGTATCTCCTCACAGTAAGTACTTTAATAATCTTTATTCCATTTATTTTATTTTTAGTATCCTTGTTGATATTCAAATTTCATTGTTTTTTTTCTTTTTTCTGAGAACCAAAAAGTGTACTGCATAATAATTATAATCCTATCATAGACACAAGTATATAAATATCCTACCATAAGTGTTAGGCAACAAAGGTTTTACATGTACTACCTGGAATTTTAATTTTGCTTCATTTCTTTTTTGTGAGCTATGGAAGAGAATTTCCCTCTAGAAATACCAAATAATCAGATTAGCAAGTGAATAATTCCCAGAAAGAATTAATGGCACTCTAGGGTAGCATATGTCAAACTTTTTTTAGTTTTAGGACCTCTTACTGAGTAGACACATACTCCACTCCATCTGCAAAGAACTTTGGTTCATATTTTACATCTACTCATATGTATTATATTAGAAATTAAAACAACTCAGCATTATTCAAGTAATATTTTATTTTCATCAATTACATGTAAAAACAAATTTTGAAATTTGTTGGTTTTGTTTTTAATTTTTGAGTTCCAAATTCTAGTCCTTCATCCCTCCTTTTCCCCTTCCCTGAGATGGTAAGGAATAAGATAGAGGTTATACAGGTACAATCATGTTAAACATTTCTATACTGGTTATTTTATTCAAGAAAATTCAAAGAAAAAGGGAAAGAGGGAGGAAGGAAGGAAGATAGGGAGGAAGGAAAGAAGGAAACAAAGAAGAAAGGGAAGGAGGGAGAGAGGAAGGAAGGGAGGAAGAGAGGAAGGAAGAGAGGGAGGGAGTCAGGGAAGGAGGGAATAAGAGAAGAAGGGAGGAAGAAGGGAGGGAAGGAGGACGTGAGAAAGGAAGGAAGAGAAAAAGGGAGGGAGGGAGAAATAATTTGCAGTGATATTTTTCATCATGAATTCTTTGAGATTGTCTTGGATCATTCATAAATTGGTCACTGACTTTCCAGTCTTCTTACACCTTACTCTTCTGCCCATATAATCTGTGATCTAAAGATACTAGTCTCCTTCATGTTTGTAGGACACTGAACTGCTTCTCCCTATTCTTTGTTTGTCCTCCATGTCTGTAATATCCTCCTTCCTCAACTCTGCCTCCCTCTTCCTTCAATTCTCAACTAACATTCCACCTTCTGAAAAAAGATTTTTCCATCCCTCCTAATTTTAGTGTCCTTCCTCTAAGATTTTCCCTAATTTATCTTCTATTTCTTATCTGTATATAGTTGTTTACATGTTGTCTACCCTGAGTGTGAAATTCTTTTGTTTTGCTTTCCCCCCTTATTTGTATCCCCAGAGATCATAGTATGTATTAAAAAATAGGTACATTAAAAAAAACTTTCAGAATTTACTTGATTTAAGATTCATTAGTAGACAGGAAAAAGAAATGGACAAATTATAAAGTGAGAAATTAAGAAGACATGTAACCTGATATCTTCATAATCTCAACAAAATTTTTTAAATGAAAGAAATAAAGAAAATTTATGCATTCTTTCTGAAGGTTTTTAGTTTATAAGGGGGAAATGGGCAGGACACATGAGATGAGAATATATGGAAGGAGTGTAGTCCACATCAACAGGATTGTAGTAGAGAAGGCCCAGGAGTTAAAATCTCCAATATAACAATCAGTTGTACTACTGACCCTTAGTGCTATCATCGGAGATGAAGACGTGTTTGCATCCATTATCTCTGTCTTCTTAAATTATGACTGCCAAAATTCAAAAGCACTTTGACATTGCCTTTAATAATATTAGCCATTGCACTATCAAAACCTAAGCTTTTTATGTTTGTTTTGTTTTGCTTTAATTCTTAGTTTTAAGTAAGAATGATCTATTGGCAATTATGCCTCTTATGCCATTTTCAGAGAAGTATCATTTGCAAATGGGTAGATTATTCCAGTCCAAATTCAATCTTGTTCCTCCTGTCTCCTTCCCATTAATGTTACTGTCTCTGCACTAAAGTGGAATTAAAAAGAGGAAATAGCCTATGCATATTTGCTTGATATGCATCTTGTGAGCAAATGGATGATTCTGGAAACTATTCTTGTTTAGGAAGGAGGAAGATTTCTGTACATTTTGTAAATTGTCAAATCTAAACTATATTATCTTCAAAATCTACTGCCCAATTAGTTATTCTACCCATAAGCCAGAAGTACATGGAGCTGCAAACTCCAAGTTATCAGATATGAAATTAGTGAAGTACTAAACTCTGAATGACAGATTTTTTTTTCTTTTAATTGTTTTCTCACTTGCCCCAAATAGAATTTCACTCTTTTGCATCTGGACACCAAAAGTCTGCTATGCCAGGTTTTCTCAAATAAAATGGGTTGAAAAAACTACCTTTCAAAATCTGAGTTTAACACTGCAAGTAAAGATAAAGATCTTTTTTAGACAAAAGCCTAGAATTTATTAGTCAGATAGGTAGAGAGATGGCCAAACCTGATGTTTAGAAGCTTTTCTGGTAGAATTCTTAGCTATGGAATCATTTTTTTGGGGGGGAGAGGATTGCTTAGATTTTGTGTCTTTGAGGCATTCTCCTTATTAGCTTTATATTTTTATTTTTGCACACTCTCAATTCTCTTCCTAATTTATCCTCTCTTGATTTTCAAAATCCCTCTTTTATAGATTGAGCCCAATTCTTATTTTCCTTGGAGGCTTTGGATGAAGAAGCTCTGACTTTGTTATCACCTTCTAAATGTGTTTTGATCTTCCTTGTCACCACAGTAACTTTCTATGATCAGAAACTTTTTCTGTTGTCTGCTTATTTTCCTAGCCTATTACTTGGCTTTTAACTCTTTGTTAAAATAGCGTTCTATTTTTAGGGTGGAGGTTGCATTGTTGACACCAAGCTTCAGAGACAACTATTTTCAGAGACCACAAGCATTCGTTGACAAATTTTTCCTTCCAACTCATTTTTTGTGTCTCTGTCTGGATTGAGAAGTCTAGAAACTACTAGTGCTGCTGCTAAGTCAAAGGTCCCTATGCCCTTTCCTGCTTTACTAGCAAGGAGTCTGTGCTGGTGCAATCTGTACCAGGACTGCCTACTGAACTTCTACCTGGGTGTCATAAACCTTTTCTGCTGAACTTCTAAATTGTCATTGGCTGGGAAACTATTCTACTCCATCTTTTTCTGTGTTCTGACTCTCTAAAATTTGTTTAGAGACATAATTTAAAGGGATTTGGAGCATTTGAGGGAAAGGTTGGGCAAGTTCTTGCCTTTACTCTGCATCTTAACTTCATCTCAGATTTTGTGTAATTGAATAAAATACTTTAATAAATATTTTAGACATGTTCTCATTAAAATGCTAGTTCTTCACTTTTATAGGAAGGAGAAGAAATGGTAGGGTAGTAGAAAGGGAGTGGAAATTTATCCAGGTGTGCATAAGTACATGTACACATGTTGAGATATATTGATATGCACACATACATGTATGTACATATGCACACATGTGTGTATTTATGCATGTGTAAAAATATAGATACATGCATTCTTCCAATTTATGTATCTATGAATCTGTGATTTCATTGTTGCAGATATTCCTTTTAACAGTACAGGTGTAATTCACACATTCCTCATTTTCCATGGTAATTATCTATATCTAATAAATGCAATCTAGAATTTCTAGTCAACATATTTGAGGGCTTCCCCTAGGACCTTTTAGCATCTCATGGTTGCCAATGCATCACTAGAGCTGAGCCTCAATGTATTTCTTTTTCTGCTCATATATTTCCCGAATATTTTCCATGTCACTTTTTATACACAAGTTACCATCATGACATATTGTCAATAGCCTAATGGTAAAAATAAACAAACAAAAAAGTCATTTAACCTATATACATATGAATACATCCATGCCAATGAAATGGCCAAAATGAAACAAGGGAATCTTTTTCTCCCCTTCGATTTTAATTAAATTTTAACACTAATGATAAGAAGATAGATTTCTGTTTAAATTCATCTAATCTCCCTGTGGATAGAGTCAGGATATTTGTAAATGGAGATTTCTATGTCAACAGACCATAAATCTAACAACTCCTTCTTAATCTCTTTCCCCAGATGATCTTTCTCCTATTATTTAAATGTGTTTCTTTGTCTCATTTTCTATTCTTTTTTTAAAACTATATTTGAATATACTTCAGTTTTTGTACTATCAAAAATTAGAATCAAAATCAATACCCATTAATTGAAGAATGACTAAATATATCATATATAAGTGGAATGGATGTATATATAATATAAAATAGAAATGAAATATCATTGTTCCATAAGGATGAATATGAAGACTTCAGAGCAACTTTTAAAGATGTGATAAGTAACATATAATGGATTGTGCAAAGAAAAAAAAAGTAATACCAAGACCACAAACAATTTTAAAGGAAAACATTATTGAAAGATGCCAAAATGCTAATCAGTGAAATGACTAAATCTTGACTTCAAAGGAGAGATAATGAAGACTGTCTCTCTCCCCTTTGCTGAGGAGGATGAACTGTAAGGTGTAAAACAAAGAAATTGAAAATTATAGTCCATGTTCTAGATTCTTTTATTGCCATGCTTCTTTATTCCAAGGGACAATTTTAGAATTGGGGATGGGGATTAGTGATTGAAAAGTGATGGTGAGGGTTCATTAAATCATAAATAAAACATGTATTTAAAAACATTATCCAATTCATATTTTCAGCCAACATGGCTAAATATGAGGCAAAAAATTATCAGTTTGCTCAACAAAAGGTCATCATACTAATATACCATATAACAAGGGCAGCCCTGATGTAAAAAATGGAAAGTAAGACCTGGCTTTAAATATTATCTCTGAAATATACTCTAGACAACTCAATATGACTAGAAGTTTTTTTCCTCATCTGAAAGTTTAGTCCCTGTGATAATTAATCAGCTCCAAATTTCCCTGTGTCTTCTTTTGTGCTTGTTTTCATATGATCTATCCCACAAAATATTCGAGAAACAAGATTTGGTATTTTATTTTGTAACCTCCAGCTTACTATAGTACCTAGCACATAGTAGGTATCAAATAAATATCTGATGGTGAATGTATTTTTGGTCCACGTTAAGGACTAAAACCTATATGTGTTTTTTTCTGTTATAGTTAATTCATGTGTCTGCTATAATGTAATCTTCTGGAGGTTATAATACCACTTTTAATCATATCACTTCCACATTCCTGCACACTATTCACAATCCCTATAATTGTCTCTTCCCACTCTTCTGCCTACTGAAATCAACTCCTTTCTTCAATAGCCAGGTCAGATGCTACTCCTCCATTAAACCCTTTCCTGATTTCAACCCATTTATTTTCCACATGACATATTTTCCACATTTCCCTTCCATAATTTCTTGTTTGTAAAGTATTGCAGCCTATTCACACCCACCGTGCCCCTCTGCTTTGCCCTTTCCATCATATTCATTTTCAATCTTTTGGAGACTATAATGTTCTATGACTCAGAAATACAGAAAACCTCTCCCAAGTCTTTCTGTTCCTCTTCTGCTCTCAAAAGTTCAAAAGCAGTCAGTCTTGATACCATGTTATTAGCCCACAGTGGGAACACTGAGATAATTTAAATGATGGAATGTGAGCCATCCACACCTCAAAAGCACCAATTCTGCAGACAATGAAATCTTAAACATGAGTCAGAGCATCCTGCCATCATTTTCAGACTCTAAGAACAACATTCCTAATGAAAAAAAAAACCAGTTATTTTTCAATCAATTTTCCCTTTCTTGATGACTGACATGAAACTGCTATCAGCAAGAATTCTAGCATGGAAAGAGAATCTAGAGCTGATCCCAAGTCTAAAACCCCATCTACTCTGCCATGTTTCCTCATCATTTATAATCATTTTCACCTATTCCATTCTTCTCCTTCCCAGAATGTAATTTGCTATTTGTTTGCTCTTGTATATAAAATAGTTCCCAAAGTAATCTCAATTATAATTTCATATATAAAAGGAGTACCCTTTCAAATTCATCCATTCAATTTTATGACTTCAATATCAAATTCCCCATTGTTTTCCTTATTTTTAAGAGTTTCTGTTACACATCTCCCCTACATGTCTTTCCTTTCTTTACACTCATATCTAAAATCTGCACATGTGCTCTTTGACCTTTCTCTACTGTCCCTTCCATTGCTGTCAATATGACAAGCTCTTTTCCCAAACAGCCTCCCGCATTTATTGTAAAAGCCCTGAACATCCTAAGCACAGCTATTGATGAACAAGATGGAGTGAACTTGAGGTCAGGACTAAAACTAACATTTTATTTATGGGATCTAAGAGTGAAAGAATCTAAACTGTTGCAGTAGTAATATGCACAGTAATCACAAGAACGACGTATTTCCATATTCTGCATAAATCCTGCTAGTCTTGTTGAACAATTACTTGCCATGTTTCTGCTACCTCACTGAAACATCAGCCAGGAAGCATTCATTAAGCCTGCCTGGAACTGTGCTAAGTGCTAGGAATACAAACAAAGACAAAAGCTAGCCTCTGCTTTCAAGGAGCTCACAGGCTAATGAAGGAGGCAACTGGAAAACAAACCTCTAAAAAGCTACAGACACCATATACTAGGGATAATCAACAAAGGGGAGACACTAGCATTAAGGAGGAGCCATACTATGTCATGCTGTTCTACGGAAGTGCATTTTTTTATAAGTGACAAATGACTTCCAACCAAAAAGTTTGAGAATCTATGTGAAATAAAAAAAATACTGGATTTCGTTTTGAAAATGAGAACTGATACAAGACGTATTTATAGATAAGCTGTTGTATAAGAAGGATAAGAGATCACAGTATGATAAAACTCAACATTCTAGCTACAGAAGGAATCTCCAAACACACCTCTTATACTCCTCCCATCCCAAGATAAATGTTTTTACTCAATTTAAAGATAGGAAAGTGGTAGGTGACACTATGGAGGGACCACTGGCACTGGAGTCAGGAAAATCTGAGTTCAAATTCAGTCTCAGATACTTTTTTAATTGTGTGACCCTAAGCAAGCTACTCAATTTCTCTTTGTGTAACCTTCTTTATAATAATAACATAATAATATAAGATGTAATATTATATAACATAATATTGTAAGATATAATAATATATAATAACAACATAATAATACAACATAATAATAGCACCTATATCCCAGGGTTGCTGTGAGGATCAAATGAAATAATAATTTCAAAGTGCTTAGCAAAATGCCTTGCACATAGCACTTGCTACATAAATATTAGCTTTGATGATGGTGATGATGATGATGAAATTTACCATGAAAGAAATTGAAAAGACAAATTTTTAAAGATTAAATTATGTCCCTCTTCAAGGATCTGAACAATGCATATCTTTAATTACTGAGGGAAAAGTATGGTGTATAGATACATACATATATACATATACACACATGGAGACAGACATATGGCATATGTATGATTTTCACTTACCTCTGTATATGTTATTTTCCAATAGAATGTAAGTTTCCTGAAAGTAAGAACTATTTTATTTTTGTCTTTATATTTCCAAGGCATACCTAAGTAATTATTAATCCAAGTCTCCTAATTCTAAGTATGATGTTCTCTTTTCTATTCTGAGCTTCCTGATTTACAATCTTAGATTTTGTTTTACCGTGGTAGTATCACATTAGTTCTCAAACATCTCTAATCACACCATCTGGACTCCGTTCAGGCCATTATCTTCCATGAGATTGGAACGACAATCCTAGACCCACGCCATATTTGATAGGTGTTCTTTTTCTTGGTTCCAGGCTCCCACCTTCATTTTCTGCACATCTCAAGCTATGCCATTACTACCTTCTCATCACCTCCCCACCTCACCTTCAGATCCCCCTTATATGTTTTCTTTTCCTGTTAGAATGAAAGCTTCCTGCAAGCAAAAATTAGGTTGCTTGTATTTGTATCTTTACAAAATGTCTCTCTATATTCTACAGCATCAACTCTCAACTCCCATGCCTAAGATTTAAATATCCTTATTAACTTTTTCATTAATCTTCCAGCCTCCTGGATCATGAATTCTCAAGTTTGCCACAACATGGGACTTGACAGAAGAAAAATCCTGTAGTTATCTCCTTCTCCATCTGTCTATGCAACAGAGACATCCAAGAGCAAGTTAAGCACTTATTCCCAAACATAATTCTGAGGAAGATGCCTCAAATTCATTAATGATAGCCTAGTTTCTCATTCTCTCAGGAATCAAAGATTGAAATCAAAATCTTTAATGTTTAAATGTGATTATAAAAAATGAAAAGTCAAGCCTATTTTATAAAAATATTACCTTTTTAGTTCTTCCATGAATATGCAAACACACAAACGACTTAATTTTTTGTGTGGGGATATTTTTCAGTACCTATGTTTTGATTTTACCTCATGGATTTTTTTTCCTACTCTCTACTACTTTTCTACAAGATCAAAGGTCCTGTTAAATTGACAACACCCTTCTTTTCTTCTCAGCTTTAGCCAAGCTTTTATCAGACCATTATGGTCATTTTAGGTGTCTGTGGTTGAGGTGAGATAAGAAAAATCTGGACAAAGTTCAAAGAAGAGTAATCAAATGTCTGAGGATGGTCCCAAGGACGAAAGGCCAAAGAGAAAAATGTAAATGAAGTTAACACCATATTTCATGTATATGAAGAAACACTTTAAAAGTATCAGTGAATAGCTATTCTGAATGTAAATTAAGTATTGGTTTCCTGGCTTAGCTATCTCATAACTTATTCTCTCTTTGCCCCAATTCACACAAAAATAATGACCCTCGAAAGCCAGTTTCATACATTTTTCTTCTATATAAGAATCACAAAATGTCTCTCTATATTCTACAGCATCAACTCTCAACTCCCATGCCTAAGATTTAAATATCCTTATTAACTTTTTCATTAATCTTCCAGCCTCCTGGATCATGAATTCTCAAGTTTGCCACAACATCATTTGCTGCATAAATCTATCTATTATCTTCTACATTAGCCCATTTCTCATTATTGACCATTTTTCCCAACTGGAATTATTTTTTTTGCTAAATCATGACCATTACCTCCTTCAAAAAGTAACAGATAACACAAAAAGTTCAAAGTTAAATTTAAGAAACTCTAAGCACTTTTTAAGGCTCTTTGAATTTATAATGAGACCTATTACCTAAAAAAAAAAAAAAAAAAAAAAAAACTTTCAATTAAGTCTTTCTCTCTCCTACTTCCCCTCTTAAACAAATTGAAAACGAAAAACATGAAAAATCAAGCCAAAATAAAAATCTTTTATTGGGAATTTTGGGAATTGACCATAAGAATGTATTTTTCTTTCTGTATCTTGAATTGATTACTTGTTGGTCATTGGATTCACCATAGTTAAGTCTTTCACTGTTATTTGTCTATGATATAAATTATAATAGAAATTGTTCTCCTGGTTCTGCTTATTTCAGTTTATGCAATTTCTTCTGCTTCCCCTAAAACCATCCATTTTGTTATTTTTTGTACCCTTATATTTCCTTTTGTTGCTGTTTGTCCTTCCTTCTGCAAGAGGACCATGACATCGTGGAGGAAATGCCTTGACATGAAAGTGAGTTGGATTTAAGAGAGGGAGGACTGTATAAGATCACAAGTATCATTTGCCCCCTCCAGAACCTTCTGGATTTAGTGGCCCAATACAGATTAGGAAAACATGGCCCTGGATGCAATGGGAAATCTTGGCCTTTTTAAGGAAAGGTCTACAACCAGTCTCAGTTTGATTGAAGCAACATCCATTCAGTGATTTGGTACCAATTGAGGCAAAGGATTTCCTCTATCATCAGTCCAGAAAAATCTAAATAAATAAATGTATCTTGGAGGGGAAGTCTCTCAGGTTTTCTGGCCAAAACAGAAATTATTGCTATTTACAGTCAATCTGAGTCAATCAGGACTCAAACAATGACCTAATGGGGCATGGCCTAGGATCTGTGGGTGGCTAATTAGAATCAGATTGGTTTTGGTTTAAGGCATGGTCCTTAAGAAAGAAAAGTAGCCAGTAAAGCCCAAGATATTTTGGGAGGGCTCAAAGGTGCAAAAGGGAAAAATTGCTTCTAAGAGCATCTATAAGTAAGAGTATGATACCATATGTGGACAGAGGTAGGAAAGGAAGAAGAAAAGGAGGGAGAGAGGCAGGAAAAAAGGGAGAGAATAAGGGAAGGAGGGAGAGAAGAAGGGAGGGAGGGAGAGAGGGAGTCAAAGACGGAGAGAGGGAGGGAGGAAGGGAGGGAGGAAGGGAAGGAAGTCTTCCAACTGACCATTTCCAGTTCGTGGGGCCAACTTTACTCACAGAGGTTGTTGTTTGTTCTTCATTCTTAAAAAGGACCATGACATCAAGGTAATGATACTACACATGCAAGTAAATTGGATTTATGTGAGAGAGGGTTGTGAAAGGTTATCTGCTTTACTTTTCCCTCTAGAGCTATCTGGGTCCAGCAGAAAGATATAGATCAAGACAACTGGTGATTGCCCTAAATGAAATGGGAGACCTTGGCCTTTATTATAATTTAATAATATAAATCTTCATTTATTCTTTATTCTTATGCCATAATTCATATACCATAATTTATATATCATGTTAGAGAATTTTAATCAAACCTACCATTCTCTTTGGAAGGAGATGGCAATGGATTGTTCTATTGTTTTGCTTACCATCTTTTTTTTACTTCTAAGACCACAACTGTCATCTCTGATCACCACTCTCCTACAATAAATTGCCTTTCCATTTGAATTTAAGTCCCCTTGTGGGCAAGTGAATCATTTTGTATTTGTATTCCCTGTGCTTAGCACACTGGTCTACAGTAAACATAAGATAAATTCTTTATTCATTCAACTTGAGGGATTTATTAGAAAGTTATTATAAAGAATCTTCTTCTTCTAAGGTTTCTAGAGACTCTCGGGATTATAATTAAACACATCCTCCTTATCTAACCTTAATTTTATCCCTACTTACTGTTGAAACTTTTCCTAATCCTGCCAAATGCTATTATTCTGCTACACTAAACTTAAACTAAACTTTAACACATTAAACTACATTTTAATATATTCATGATATAATATAACATGTGAATTATTTTTAACTTTTAAGAGACAGACAGTATTTTTATTCATACTTACATGCACTCACTCACACACACACACACACACACACACACACCCCACAAGAGTATAAATTCATTATGAATATGGATTAGTTAATTTTTAAATATTTATGTCCCTAGCATATAGCACTATACCTGGAAATAATTAGTAATTAACAAATTCTTGTTCATTGACTGAATAGCGACTGTTTCAGTGGTAAAATTCCCATGTCCTATTGTTGTATCATTCTCCCTCAGAATATGGGTTATTTATATAAGCAGTGGACTCTAGCAAGTGAGGAATCTGTCCTTTTCTAAAGTGTTCAGCCCTGTTTTCCAGAGATGTCCCTTTTATAATAAAACATCATCTTCTCAAAAGTAAGGGTTCCTTTCATATAAGCCCAAGCTAAAAATCATGATTAGATTACTAAGGACTGATATGATATTTTCCCAATGAATATCATTTGAAAAAAATAACTTTAGACTTTTTCTGTTTTTGTTTTTCTATATCTGTTAGAGAATGCTTTCAACCTTATGAATGCAAGATTCATTATACCTATTATTCAGGATACCCAGAAAGAGAAAACCTGATTGTTGTCTTCACCCTTAACCCAATGAAGAGAGGTTTCTCAATTTCCCAAACCCAAAGTGAAAGCTGCTCATGTGGAGCTGACCCTTTTGCCACCATTTACACAAATCTTTGTCCCTTTGTCTGAACAGCTATTCTCTCATTTGAAAGTCTTTTCTTGTCTGTAACCTTATCATACATAAGCCATTGACATCTGCAACCTTTCTGAAACCTCGTACCATCAATTTGTCCTCTTCCTTCTGGCAGAAAACTTTCCCCTAGGATGTCTGATATTTGAATAGTTCATCACTCAAACTGAAGAGTCAGAGGTACTCACTTATCCTGGGCTAAATTAAAATTTGTTTTTTTTTCCAGTTGAGGTCTTTGGATAGTAGTATTCACCAGTTTCCTACCAACCTCAATGCTTTAAGATCTATTTCAGGATTTATCATGCATTCATTTTCCCCTTTTTTTCATTGTGAATATGTTCCAGGAGGATTTCAATGAATTTCTTCAGAGTTTAGAGCTGCCAGGATCACTCAGCCATGCCCACTCATTTTATAAAGGACTGATGTATTCATAGGGGTGAACACATCTGCCCTAGGTTTCATAGATTATAAGCAATAGAGATGAAATCTGAACTCGGGACCTCTGACTTTAAATTATGTACTCTTTCCACTACATCATAATCTTTTACCGGCTCTCTCTATTCTTTCTCTGTCACCCCCATTCCAATGGCCAAAGTATTACACAAAGTTTTATCAGAAGGGTATGCTTTTTTCAAAAAGTTTTTACTGTTCATGCACACATACTTTTCAAATGCCTTACATTTTTTTATTAAAGCTTCTTATTTACAAAGCATATGCATGGGTAATTTTTCCAATATTGACCTTTGCAAAATTTTCTGTTCCAAATTATCCCCTCCTTCCTCCCACCCCCTTCCCTAACTAGCAATTAGTCCAATATATGTTAAATATGTTAGAATACATGTTAGATCCAATATATGTATACATATTTATATAGTTATCTTGTTGCACAAGAAAAATCTGATTAAGAAGGAAGGAAAAGAAAAACTGAGAAAGAAAATAAAATGCAAACAATTCACAGAAAGAGTGAAAATGCTTTATTGTGTTCCATACTCAGTTCTACAGGCCTCTCTCTGGGTGTAGATGGCTTTCTTCATCACGAGATCATTGGAACTGGCCTGGATCATCTCATTGTTGAAGAGCCATGTCACTCATCAGAATTGATCGTTGTATAGTCTTCTTGTTACCTTGTATAATGATCTCCTGATTCTCCTCATTTCACTCAGCATTAGTTCACGTACATCTTTCCAGGCCTCTCTGAAATCATCCTGTTGGTCATTTCTTACAGAACAATAATATTCCATAACATTCATATACCACAATTTATTCAGCCATTCTCCAAATGATGAGCATCCATTCAATTTCCACTTTCTAGCCACTACACAAAGGGCTGCCACAGACATTCTGGCACATATGGGTCCCTTTCCCTTCTTTAAGATCTCTTTGGGATATAAGCCCAGGAGTAGCACTGCTGGATCAAAGGGAATGCACAGTTTGATAACTTTTTGAGCATAGTTCCAAATTGCTTTCCAGAATGGCTGGATGCATTCACAATTCCACCAATAATGTATCAGTGTCCCAGTTTTCCCACATCACCTCCAACATTCATCATTATCTTTTCCTGTCATTTTAGCCAATCTGACAGGTGTGTAGTGGTATCTCAAAGTTGTCTTAATTTACATTTCTGTGATCAGTAGTGATTTGGAGCACCTTTTCATGTGAAATGCCTTACTTATTGCCCCACAGAAATCTATGCAATACAACCAGGACTCCTAATTTTTCTGTTTTATAGACCCCTTGGTAAGTCTGGCAGACCAAAGGAACTCTTCTCAGAAGAACATAATATATGACACATAGGATTGCAAAGAAAACAGATTTAGTTGCCATGTAGTAATGATCAAAAAAGACATATTTCAACTAGTTTGATGGAACTCAAGTTAAGAACCTATGATCTAGAATCATCTGGTTCTGTTCCCTACACTGTAAGATGGAAGAGCTGCATTAAGAGGAGGGAAAGGTAGAAGAAGAAGAAATAAGGGACAAAGGGGAAAAGGAGATATTAATTACTGTATACACACCTTTATTCTGATTTGTGTTAGGATGCAGAAGTCTCTTTTCCTCTTCCCCTTTCACTTCTCTCTCCTCTAACTCTTCCCAACTCATCCCCTACCTCCACCCATCCCCACCATACTAATTGGGCAAATCCAGTAATCTTTCACTCTGATAATATTAATATTAACAGCTAACATTTATACTCTAAAGACACCACAGTATATAGAAAGCAGTCAGGAAGATCCAAGTTCAAATTCTACCTGAGACACTAAACCCTTGTGATTATGGGCAAGTTATAAACTCTCCCCCCTACAATTTTCTCATCTGTAAAATAGAAATAATAATAACATGTACCTCACAGATTTGTTGTGAAGATCAAAGGGGAAATATGTTTAAAATGAATTTGCCAAACTTGAAGTGTTATAGAAATGATAATAATATTATTAGTAATAGTAAAAACTTTGTAAAATGTATTATTGCATCTTACATATTTTATAACTGAGAACATGTTTTCTTATTTTTTGTTCTTTTGGTTTCCCTTTTTGCTTTGCTCTAGATAAAGAATGCCCTATTCAAATGACAAAACACAAAAGAATATGGAAGGGCTAGCCAGTGCACACAATTAGATTTTCTAGCCATATTTATGTGTTCCCTGGAGACCATCTGCTGTCTTTTTTAAAAGTATATACAAAGAGCCCTACGGCCATTGCAAAAACCCACGCAAATGAAAGTGAGACTCAAAGGGGAAAAGAAAAATTAAATTAGAAATCAAAATGAGGAAAAAAAAGGCAGTGGAAATGGGATAGTGGGTTATTTCTGGTTGTGACTCTATCAAGCCTTAAAATATCTCAACTATATCATCTCAACTCAGGTATCTTATCTTAAAACAAAATTAAAACTCATAAGAAGAAATCAACTATTTTCAACATTATACATATTCTATGTATAGGTTTAAAGTCAGAAATTCCATCCCTAGAGATTTGTTTCTTTGCCATATGCCATTGCCTTTCCAGGAATCTTTTTAATATGTGTTAGTTTGAATGAGGTTGACATAGTATTGTCTAGTTCCCTTGAATACTGGATAAGAATAACTTGTAATAGGCATGTGAATTGAATATTTGTGACAGAATGCCTCTAAAATGTTTGAAAATAGTTTGTTTTAGCATTTTTTCACAAGTTCTCGAAAGTATGATACTTCTGAATTTTATAAGCATGAAGTAATGGCATGATCTTGCTTCTAGTAAGGTCCAAGCCCAAGTCAACATTTTCCTGGAAAACCATCAATAATTTGACAAATGTAAATTAAAGCAATTCTGAGATTCTACCTCACATCCATTAAATGGGGAAAGATGACAAATATTTGAAGGACTATAGGAAAACAAATATGTCAGTGCATTGCTGATGTGGTTGTGAAGGGATACAAGCATTATAAATATGCAATTCGGATATATGACCAAAAAAAATCACTGAATTGTGCATATCTTTTGACACAACTATAAGGCTATTCGACATCTGCCCCCAAAATATCAAATAAAAAGAAAAAGACCCATATGAACAAAATTGTTTATGGTATCTTTTTATAGTAGCAACAAATTAGAATTTGAAGAACTGCTCATCACTTGGAGAATGGCTAAAAAAATTTATATATAAATGTAAGGGGATAGATTTGTGCCATTTTTTTTTAAATGGGATGAAATAATTTTCCAGTCAAAGTCAAGTCGGAGGGTCAGTGTAACTGTCTGTTATGACTGGCAGAGAGTGAGGCCAGTCCAGATCAGCACAGCTCTGGCCCCAACAAACCCAGAGCAGATCTTGGAATTCACTGAATTTTCAGGGGCAGCTGTGGCTTCCAGAGCTCATGGCCCACAGACAGTAAGGGGTTGAGTAGCTGGTCAGAAGGAGATTACAGGGGTATCTTTACTGGCACTAGGGACAAGATTCTGGTGCTTTGCCCATACACATGTATGGGTCATAGGTTTGGGTGTTAGTCCCAGGGCAAAAAGAAGCCCACTAGAACTTGGGGCTGCAGTGGAGCAGGGACCCTCCTCACAATTCCAGCGTACAAAATAATGCTTGTGGTCACTCACAGGCCAGAGCACAGGGTGGGTGAGTAATAAACACACCTTTCTTTAGATCAATGGCCCTCACACTTTTTAAATAGGGGGCCAGTTCACTGTCCCTCAGACTGTTGAAAGGCCAGACTACAGTAAAAACAAAAGCTCACACTCTGTCTTCGCCCTTCAGCCCATTTGCCATAACCCGGCAGGCTGCATAAACGTCCTCAGCGGGCCGCATCTGGCCATCCGGCAGTAGTTTGAGAACCCCTGCAAGTTTAGATCATACCACCTTGGAAAAACTGAAAATTTACAAGTATCTATATATAGAACACTATATCAAACCCCTGAAACTTGAGACAGTGTACCCTCCACCTGAAGCTGAGCTCTATTTTGTTAATAGAGTCAAAAGTAGAGAAATTGACTGAGAAAATGAGCAACCAACTGAAAAAAAAATCTGGTCATAGAAAGTTACTATGTCAAAAAAGATCAAAATGCAAACTTAGAAAATAACACAATCAAAGTTCCTACTTCCAAAGCCTTCAAGAAAAATATAAATTAATCTCAGGCCATGCAAGAACTCAAATAGGATTTCAAAAATCAAGTAAGAGAGGTTGAAGAAATATTGGAAAGAGCAATGAGAGGGAATAAAATCATGAAAAATAGTTAAAGACTCTAAAACACACACACACACACACACACACACACACACACACACACACACACACACACACATACACACACACACACACACACACACACACACACACCCCTACCTAAAGAAAATAAAAATGAAAAAGAAGCCCAAAAATTCACTGAAGGTAAAAAAAAAATCTACTTAGTGCTAGCTAAAAAATAGAGGGGTAGATCAGTGGAAAAAGTTAAGCATAAAAGACAGGATAGTCAATGACTAAGACTACAGTGTTTGATAAATCCAAATACTCCAGTTTCTTGGATAAGAGCTCACTATTTGACAAAAACTGCTAGAAAAAAACTGTAAAATAGCAGGATAGAAACCAGGCATTGGCCATTGTCTTATACCCTATACCAAGATAAGGTCAAAATGGGCACATGATATACACATAAAGGGTGATACCATTAGCAAATTAGGAGAGCAAGGAATAGTTTAGTTGTCTCTTTATGGAGAAGGGAAAAATTTATGACCAAACAGAATATAGAGGACATTATAAAATGCAAAATGGATTAATTTTGATTACATTAAATGTAATTTTTTTTCATAAAGAAAGACAATAAAACCAAGATCCAAAGGGTAGCAGAAGAGTAGGAAAATACTTGTTACAATCAGTGTTTCTGATAAAAGCCTCATTTCTAAAATATATTTATAAGAATACAAGCCCTTCCCCAATTGATAAGTGGTCAAAGGAAAAGAACAGGCAGTTTTCAGATGAAGTAATTAAAGCAATCTCTAGCCATATTTTTAAATGCTCTAAATCACTATTAATTAGAAAAATGCAAATTAAAATTACTCTGAGCTACCATCTCACAAATATCAAACTGGCTAAAGTGAAAGAAAAGAATTTTATGATAAATGTTGGAAAAGATGTGGGAAAATTAGAACGATATTGTACTATTGGTGGAGTTTTAACTGCTGGTCCAACCATTCTGGAGAGCAATTTGGAACTATACCCAAAGGGCAACCAAACTATATATACCCTTTGATCCAGCAATATCATTACTAGGTCTGTATCCTAAAGAAATCATAAAAAGGAAAAAGGACCCACCTATACCAAAAAATGTTTATAGCAGTTCTTTTCTGTGGTGAAAAAGAATTGGAAATTAAAGGGATGACATCAATTGGACAACGGCTGAAATTGTGATCCATGAATGTAATGGAATAGTATTGTGTTATAAGAAATAATGAGCAGGCACATTTCAGAAAAAGCTGGATAGACTTATATGAACTCATGCTGAGTAAAGTGAGCAAAATCAGGACATTGTACAAAGTAATAGCAATATTGTGTGATGATCAGCAATACAATGATCTAAGACAGTTCCAAAAGACTCCTCATGGAAAATGCAATCCTCATATAAAGGAAGAACTATAGAATCTGAATGCAGATCCTACTATTTTTTTTCTTTTTCTGTTTTTTCCTTTTGTTCTGATTCTTCTTTCACAAAATGACTAATATGAAAATATGTTAATATAACTGTACATTATTAACCTATATCAGATTTCTTGCTATCTTTAAGAGGAAGGAAGTGGAAAAGGAAGGGGAAATTTTTTGGAACTCAAAATCTTATATAAATATGAATGTTGAAGATTATCTTTACATGGAATTGGGGAAAAAACCCTTTAAAAGGGGGAATTGGCCAAATGGAAAAGAAAATACAAAAGTTCATGAAGAAAATAATTCCTTAAAAATTAGAACCAAGCAAATGAAAACTAAGGACTTTATGAAAAATCAAGAAGCAATAAAACAAACCAAAAGAATTTTTAACAAAATAGAAGACAACATGAAATATCTCACTAGAAAAACAACTGATCTGGAAAGTAGATCTAGAAGATCATTTAAAAGTCATTGGACTACCTGAATGTCATGATCAAAAAAGAGCCTACATATTATCTTTCAAAAATTGTCAAAGAAAACTTCTCTGGTGTTTTAGAACCAAAGGGTCAAATGGAAATTGAAAGAATCCACTGATTACCTCCTGAAAGAAATACCAAAATGAAAACTCTCAGGACTATTACAGCCAAATTCCTAGGTCAAGTAGAAAATATTGCAAGCAGAAAGAAAGAAATAATTTAAATACAGTCAGGATATCACAAGATTTAGCAGCTTTTACATTAAAGGATGGAAGGAAGAGATTCCAGAGGACAAGGGAATTAGGATTAAAATCAAAAATAACCTCCCCAGTAAAAAGGAAAATTAATATAATTCTTTGGGGGGAGAGGGAGAAATAAATTATCAATGAAATAGAGGATTTTCAAGCATTCTCCATGAAAATACCAGAGCTGAACAGGAATTTTGATTTGCAAATACCAGACTCAAAAGAAGCATCAAAAGGTAAATAAACAAAGGGAACCAAAATGAACTTAATAAAGTTAAACATGGAAAGATGATGGTTTATGAGTTAAACATTTTCTTATTATTAGGGTAGTTAGTAATAAATAAAGACAAAAGCACAGGGGTGACTTGAATATGAAGGGATGATAGCCTAAAAAATTTTAATTAAGTTAAGGGGTAAAAAAGAGGAATTGCACTGGGAGGAGTAGAAAGGGTTAATTATCTCACATAAAAGAAGAAGATGAGAGAAGATGCAAGGGAGTGAACCTTAATCCCATCAGAACTGGCTCAAAAAGGGAGTAACATACTTACTCAATTGGATATAGATATCTATCTTACCCTGTTGGAAAGTAGGAGGGGATGGGGATAAGAGAAGGTGCTGGTAACAGAAGAAAGGGAAGATTGAGGAAGGTGATAGTGAGAATCAAAACATTTTTGAGGAGGAAAGAATGAAAGAAGAGTGAGAATAGAGCAAATGGTGAATTGGAGTGGAACAGAATAGAGAGAAATATAGTTAGCAATAGTAATTGTGAAAAAATTGAAGAGATTTTCTCTGATACAGAACTCATTTCTCAATTACATAGAGAACGGAGTCAAATTTATAAAACTAGGAGCCATTCCCTAATTGATGGATGATCAAAAGATACGAATAATTCTCAGATGAAGTAATTAAAGCTAACCATAACCTTAGAGAAGGTGCTCTAAATCATCATTGATTGGAAGAATGCAAATTGAAACAATTTTGAGGTTCTGCCTCATAACTACTAGATTGGCTAATAGGGCAGAAAAAGAAAATGACAAATGGTGGAGGGGATATAGAAAAAATTATACATTAATGCACTGTTGGGAGAGATTTGAATTGATTCAGCCATTTTGTAAAGCAATTTGGAGCTATGCCCAGAGGGCTATAGAACTGTGCATACCTTTCGACCTAGCAATGCCATTAACTAGGTCTGTATCCAAAAAGACATAAAAAACACAGGGGCAAAGGACTTAGATGGTTGGACATATTTATGGCAACTATGTTCTGTTAGCAAGGAGTTGAAAATTGAGGGATGCCCATTAATTAGGGAATGACTGAATAAATTGTACTGTGTGGTTGTGATGGGATACTATTGTGCTATAAGAAATGATGAGCAGGATGTTCTCAGAAAAATCTGCAAAGACTTACATGAGCTGATGCCAAGTAAAATGCATTGTATATAAAGAAATAGCAATATTGAAAGATAATTAACTATGATTGACTTAGCTATTCTCAGCAATACAATGATACAAGACAACTCTGAAGGACTTAGATTGAAAAAAGGTATCCATCCTCAGATAAAAAACTGATAATATATTTTTCTTTCTTTTTAAAATTTTAGTTATTTAATATTTTTCTTCAGTTACATTCAAAACAAACTTTTTAATATATATTTTTTTAATTTTGAAGTTCTAGGTTCTTTCCCTTATCCCCTCCCACAATTAAGAAAACAGATATGAAGTTATGCAAAACATTTTCAAAAAAGTCAAGTTGTGAAAGTAAACATGGATCTCCCACACTAATGGAAATAAAATCCTCAAGAAAAATTAAGTTAGAGAGAGAAAAAGAGAGAGAAGAGAGAGAAGAGAGAGAAGAGAGAGGAGAGAGAGGAGAGAGAGAGAGAGAGAGAGAGAGAGAGAGAGAGAGAGAGAGAGAGAGAGAGAGAGAGAGAGAGAGAGAGAGAGAGAGAAAGAGAGAGAGAGAGAAAAGAAGAGAAGAGAAGAGAATGGAGGGGGAGGAAGAGAGCGGGAAGGAGGAGGGAGAGAGAGTAAAGGAAAAGAAGGGAAGGAGGAAGTGAGGGAGGGAAAAAGGGAAGGAAGAAAGAAGGAAGGGGGGAGGAGGGGGGTATGAGTAAGATTGATAGTATCTCAATACAGATTGAAGCATATTTTTTTTAATATTAATTTTTTCTTAAGGGTTTTTCCGGTCTATTTTTTTTTTCACAACATGACTAATATAAAAATATGTTTTGCATGACTATACATGTATAATATATATGGAATTTCTTGCCTTTTCAATGATGGGAGTGGGGAAGGAGGAAGGGAGAGAATTTGGAACTCAGCATTTTATAAACAAATGTTCAAATTATTTTTACATGTAACTGGTAAAGATCTAAAAATTCAAAAAAGAATAAATTAAAATATATATATATATATATATATATATATATATATATATATAATAGCATTATAAAGCCAAACAATTGAAAGATTTAAGAATTCTGATGAATGAATTGACAATGGATGATTGTAGAATACTGATGATGAAGTAGGCTACCTATCTCCTAACAGAGAGGTAATGGATTCAAAAATAGATTGAGCATTTTTGGACATGGCTAATGCCCAAGGCAGCAATTTATTTTGATTGACTATGCATATTTGCTGCAAGAGTTTTCTTTTTATTTTTCCATAAGGAGAGAGGTAATGGACAAAAAGTAATACTAGTTAATTGAAAAGAAAAAAAAAATCAGGAAACATATCAGCTAGGTTCAGGGTATTACTTAAATTACTACATCTTTCCACTATAACTACACATTGGCTATTAATTCAGCAATTCACCAAATAGCTAACTAACAGCAATTCACTAAATAGCTAGAGATTTCTAGAATTAAAAAAAAACTCTATATGGCTCCCCCTTTGTTAAAATGAATCTTCATTTCTGCACCATGAAATATTTCTTCAAAAATGGCATACAAAGTCCAAACTTTTCCTCTACCACAAAGACCAGGTCATCCGTGGATCTTTAAAATGTTGTGAAGAATTTCTCCTTGGCATTTCTGCTGGTAAATCTGCATAATAAAAATGGCAAGATGCTCAAAAAATAATACACTAACACTGTATAAAAATTTGAAAAGGTACCAAGCAAGTTTTCCCAACAGATTTAGGTTAGAAATTATACTGTTGTGCAAGGCAGAGCAATTATTTCTGATATATTTTCTTGGGAAACAGCAGGCCCCAACAAATCTCTGTACTATCCCTGCCAGAGAACACAGCATGTTGTTTGAAAGTCTCAGTTTCCTCAAACAGATGATTTTCTAAGCTGACTGCCTAAATGGGCAGATTATATGCAGGAAGATTCTGCAGTGACCTTCTTTAATTGATGTTAAACCACTCTATTATTATCTAACTGCCATATTACCATTCATGCAACTGTAATTAAAGTCCCAGGATTCCCATTTCCACCCCCAGGTTTTTAGGGCTTTTGACCTGTTTGTAAATGTCTGTTCCAGGCTGAAACCCATATTACAAGGTTGTATTAATAATAGATTTGGGGTATAATTGTGATAGAGGCTTGATGGTCCTCTAAAAGTTGGCAGCTTTCCACTTCATAGGAATCAGCTTCCCTCCTAAAGGTAAAGTCGGTGTCTAGATGTTGAATCAAACCATTTGGCTGATGCCATTCAACTTACCTTGGTAAGAATATGGCACTCAAGAGAGCCCCAGGAAGATGAAATGATGAAAAATCTGGGATCCTACCTCAGGATGATCTGAACTATTTGCCCAACTAATCAATATGCATTTACTAAGCACCTACTGTGTGCCAGGTCCAGTGTTAAGTATTCTGGCTACAAGACAAAGAATGAAGCAGTCCTTGCTTCCAAAGAGAGTACATTCTTGCCAGTGGACACAATATGCACTTACATACACAAAATAAATACAAGATAATTTTGGGGAGATTGGTGCTAGTAATTGGGAGGGATGCTTTCCTTCAAAGATACACTCTAACACTACCTTCTATAGGAAACACAAAAGACAAATACTGCAGGCACTCAGTAATCATTATGGATGGACAACTGATTCATATTTTCCAAGAATTAAAATGTGATAAAATACTCAATACTAAAATTATACCCAAAGATGTGCAAAATTATCCACACACACATAGGGTATCCTGGATGAGATCTGAGGAAGGAACAGTTGGGCCTCTATAAGCAATATATTATTAGGCAACCACATCTCTACAATCACAGAACTGACCAAAAGCTATAAAGCTTTTGTGTTCATGGATTTTTGATTATTTAAGTAAAACAAATAAAAAATAATTCTAGCAAAATGCTGGCTCTCCTCCAAGAAGTAGATTCTTCCTATGGCAATCATCTAAGAGACTGCATAAAAGATCTCACAAGGGAAATAATCTGATCACTCTTCTAATGCTTTCCATCAAGAAAGGGAAAACATGCAAAAGACATAAGTTAATGCTTGCTAATGGTATTTACCCCAATGGTAGAATATAAGAGAGTAACATCATCATAGAAAACGTCCATGACATTTAGGAATATCCTATTTATGGTGATATTCTCCGTGTTTTCTACTTTTTGAAGAAGGCATGTGTTCACTACATCAAAATAACATCCATAATTCATGGATATCCACAGAAGAAAAACATGCAGATGAAGAAAATGCATTGTCCAGACTATGGCACATAATCATACGCACTAATCATGGAGTCAATCCTTGATCAACTTGAGCATCCACTGCAAATGGACAATGAAATAGGACCAGAGTTGAAAAGAAAGAGCAAAGTAGATTAGAATGATTTTTGGAAATTGTGCATTTTTAAATGATCCCAAGTATTTCTCTGAAATAAAGATATATTTTTAAAAAATATTCTCTTAAAAATCTGTTTGGCTGCGAGTCATGGAATACCATAGTCTCTGAAAAACTAAAGCTGATGGCTGCCCAAAGGGCAATGGAAAGGAGCCCAATGGGGGTGAGCAGGTTGCAATATTACAAATGAAGAATTACACACCAAGTATGGCATGAAAAAAATCACTGGAGAGATTTATGATGGAGGTGGAGAGGTAGAAAATATTGGCCAGGCACACAGCGAGAGTGGGGGATAACAGATGAACTGCTTATGTGATTCATAAGTATCCATATAAGTTAAGAGATCTAAAGAAAGACCTTCAGCATGCTGACTTGGATCCTCAGGAAGGATTTATGGGACAACACTAATAAAAGACATACAAGTTCAAAGCATGAATCCATTGCAATCTGCATTACTAAAAGAAAAGCCTATATTGATTAAATCGCAGATCTAGCAAAGGATAGAAATTAGTAACAAGAAAACTATCCTGGATTTACTTGAAATCCCTAGTGATTCAAAAATACTTTAAAATCTGTCTGGAAGCTAATGCCTCGGATTTTATTATATCAACTCTCTCTGTATTTCTTAGTTTAGAGGTACAGTTAAGAGAGAGGTCCAATGAAAAGTGTCAAATGCCAGAGTTTACTGTACTATATAATTTCCAGATAAAGGCACTACAATAGACTCTTTTGATAGTACAACATTATCAAGTAAAATAATATCTCAATAATTACTCTATTCCCTGTTTATCATTAAGTATTTTATTTAAGTTGATTAATAAATCATCCACATTTGAAATTTTTGAATATATTTACAATCTAAACTGATCATATTTTGACTCAGTGGTTTTATGGGTGTGACCTATATTGTCATTCATAAATTATTGTTTGACATTAGAAATATAGTTAAAGTTTCCAATGATGGGAGATTTTACTAAATAAATCTCTCCTTTTTAAAAAAAATGCTCATTGATCAATTCTTATTCTGAATTATTTACTGATATTCATTAAGATCCCTCAGTTTCCTATTCTTGAGAAGATATTTCATTATAAGATAAAACGAATGTTTAACAAGTGAACCATAGACAAATGTTTTAGCATTATAGACTCTTGCATCTGATGAGATCCAATTCAGGTCCCAGTGTCTCCTCACCCCCATCACGCTTAAAAATTCTTCTCCAGTAGTATTAATGTTTGTGCATAAGTAACATAATTACATGATGGAACTCTGATGAGAAACAGAATACAAAGCATTTTTGTTTAACAAGAAAAAATTGTGACGGGATATTATTCCTGTTTCAAGAAAGATTCCATTTAGAGAACATTCATCCAGATGGGAAATACTCATTAGTAAAAGACCACATAATAGAAGTGAACAGGATGCCAATCAAGGGAATGACTACCATGATAATGTTAATTAGGAAAGGAAATACTATAGATGAATAGTTAATTGTGAAGTCATGCAGCCAGAACACAGCTTTTCAAGTGAATATAAATGAACGGTAATATTAGAGTCTCTGGAAAGGCAGTTTGGCAGAGTGGATGGAGGGGCTGCCTTCAAAGTGAAGAAGTCCTGCCTCTGAGACATGCTCATTGTATGATAATATAACCAAGTACCTCATTTTCTCAAGGCCCCAAGAAGCATCTAAAACCAAGATGCAGAATAAGCGCCAACCTGCACAGGTGGAGAGGATTTCCTCTCTAGGAGTTGCTCATATCAAGAAATTTTGTACAGATTCCCCAAAATTGAGGGAGATAGAGGATCAGCAACCTTATTCTACCTTTCTGATTTCAGGATGCTAATGATCTTGCAGGAATGGAGTCTCCATTTACTTTGTACAATATTTTACATCCTTGATAACATGTAGGAATTTACTTCATAGGTGGTCAACATGTCATATTCCAGTTAGCATCATTATATAATTGACACAAATCACTTGAGAAAAAATAATTGCTAATTTCTGAATACTCATGGGGAGAAAAGGCTTATAAATACAATTAATACAACTAATATGTATTAGGTAGGTCTATTAAATAGATAACATGGATTTATTAAAGAAGAATCCAAATAAAAGTAATGTTTGAATGAAATAGAAAAAAATTAAAATTCTCTGAATGACAGTCTTTTATATCATGAATCTTTTTGAGTTGTCTGGGTTCAATATATTTTTTGCATGCCATCAATTTAACAATAGCTGTTGGAGTAGAGTGGAGTAGAGTGTCTTGAACCTGAATGCTAGATCTGCAATTCCCAACTTCCCAATTGTGAGTCATTTAAAGTCTATAAATCTCAGTCTCCTCATGTATAAAAAGAGTTAATAGTATACCATTCACCTCACAGGACTGTTATTAGGAAAAATAAATTTATAGACATCAAAGTTCCATGGAAATGTCACGTTAATATTCTAAACAACTTTCCTTGCCCTGCCATTTCATGTTCCATGTGATAATCCCCCATTAGAATGTAACTTTCTTGAGGATAGAGCCTGGTTTTTGTCTCTTTTTGCAACCACAGGTACTTAATAAATATTTACTGATTAAATGACCCAATACACTCCTGAATTTAACCTTCTTGTTTTTATTGAAGCTGGAAGGAGGGCAGCTACAGTAGATCTGGACCTCAGATCAGCAGAGAGAGCAGGACCAGACATATCTATGCTGATATATCTAACAACAGGATTGGAGAGACACTTTACAAAACTAAGCATTATCTAAAGTTTGGAATCATCTTGTTGCAAATCCTGTTTTAACTGATTTATTTCATTCAATGTAGGAGAATGCTAGTGCTGGAGCTCCCTTTACCATATCAATCACAATCTCTCTATAAATTTAAGAGATACATCCTAGAGAACTATATAAGGAGCAGAGAAAGATTAAATGATGTATCCACAGCTACAAAAATAATGTGTCTGGATTCAGAGATGAGTTTTGATGGGAAAAGCTCTGGATTTGAAAGAAAACCTAAGTTCATATTCTAATTCTGTCACTTAATGACTATATGACCTTGGACTTCACTTCAGTATTTATAAATTGAAGGAATTTAACTCAATGAAAGCTATCCTGCTCTAAGTAGACAGCCTCTCTCATAAATCTGAGACCCCCACTGAGATCTGATCATCCCATTATCTGAATGACAACTCAATCAGATCGATTGGGTCCAAGGGCAGAGCTGCACAGCCTAGAATATTCACAATAATGACAATTCACACCAGAACCTATATTCTTATCTATTACTTCTATATTATCACAAGCAAATTTTGTTCTAATATTAGTGATTTGGAAGGAATGATTGCTTCTTCACACACACCACACACACAACACACACACACACCCCTTCAGTTTAAACAAACAAACAAAAAAACCCTAATTTTTTATATAACAATCAGCACTGACACTCAAGGTAACTCATTCTCTGAACTTTAAATTTTCCCTGCTTTGGTTTCCCTTGTGGAACAATGCTTCAAAGCCCAGCAGGCTAGCGATAACTGGCATATTATTAATAAATAAAAAACAAAGGCTGTAAAAATGAGTCACGTTTCCATAGCTCTGTGAGCTTTTCCCCCCCATTAATATCTATTGCAATCTTTACCTGAAAAGTAACTCTTCTCATGCTTATAATGGCATTTCTCTAAATGACAATAAGAAAACATAAGCAGCCAGGTAGAAATGCTTAGAGAAGGCCTTCAAAAAATGTCACACCTATAAAACTGCTGAGCCAATACCTGTTCCCAAAGGTAATAGTTTTTTTTTGTGTGTTGTTTCTTTTTTTTTTAAGATGTGGAATTTTTACTGAAACCTTATTGTGAGTCCTCAATATATCTGGGGATGAGCCTGCATGCTTGAAGGCCATGTAATGGAGCACAAACTTAGAAATACCATCCCAAACCATAAAGGCTTTGTGACCAGACCTGGCCATGGGCCATTTTTATCTCTGCTCTGGAGCTCATGCTCTGGCTGTGGTTCCTTTATAAGATATATCATAGACTATATTAATTTTTAAATGTATTTTCTCTCACACAACAATCTTAAATCCTGATCTAATGCCAAATGATTAGATTTGCAGATTTCCACTAGGTTAGCAATGGAAGATAATCAACGCAGTGTAAGGAGTTTGCTTCAAAGTCAAGAAGACCTGGATTCAAGTTTTACCTTAAACATACAAGTTGTATGACCCCAGGAGAGTTATATAAACTCTTATTGCCTTAAGGCAACATTCATCAAAATGCAGTCTGGGATCATATCTAGCTTGCAATTTGTTTTGGTACTGACATCCAACTACAGATGATTTTTATATTTTTAAAATAATATTTAAGCAAAATTTTATTGTATTTTAAAAACTGTAACATCATTCTTAACTCATGGCAACTAAGTAGCACAATACCTGGAGCCAGGTAGTGACTGTGGGCAAATCGCTTAGTCTAGATTGCCCCAAATTCCTCATCTATAAAATGTTTATATATTTATATACATATATATATATATATATATATATGTACACACACACACACACACACACACACACACATATATATATACATATATATGAATTTATAAAAATTAGCTGGAGAAGAAAAGGGCAAACCATGCCAGTATCTTTTCCAAGAAAACCCCAAAGGGGGTCGCCAAAAGTCAGACATAACTGAGTAGTCCAGTGGGTACAAAAACAGGAGAGGACTGAATTTTACTCTCCACAGCATTTTGTGGATCCCTGACCCAAATAATTGTTTAAGATTATAAATTTGGGGAGGGGGAAAGAAATAGAAAGAAAAACATACAAATCTATATTATTAGAAGGAGCTCCTGATTAAGTAATCAGGAGTTTTCTGGATCACAATCTAATCCCTTTCCCTAGTGATAAAAAAAAAAAAAATATATATATATATATATATATATATATATTAGTATTTCTTATGCTTCCTCAATTTTAGTACCTTCTCTCTATCAAACATCCCCAATTTATTCTGTTTATGTCTTGCATGCACATAATTGTTTAAATGTTGTTTCTCCTATTAGACTAGGAGCTCCTTGAGAGCAAGAACTGTCTCTTGCTTTTCTTTATATTCCACAATGCCTGGTACTTAATAAAATTTTTCTTGACTGATTAAATTTTTCACAGTATTTTTAGAGGATCATCCATAGGAAAATAATAAATTCATACTGTCTCTGAACCAGGCTAAATACATCTCCATGGAATTCAAATACTAGCATTATTTTGCAAGTTTCTTGAACCATTATAATGCATGGAAAGTCCTCAATATAATTAATAAAATTCAAACTCAACCATTTTTATCAGTTTCTCTCATCTGGGCATTCTTGCCACTAAAAGGATCAAGGAAAGAGGTATAAAGGTCTAACTACAGGATTTTTAGAGCAGGAATGAATGTCAAAGAGCATTTAGTCACAAACTTCTGTTTTACAAATGAGGAAATTGTGGCCCAGACAAGCTGTCACTTACCCAAGGTGACAAAGATGCCAAGTTAGCAGAGCTAATCAGTTTTATTGGCCTCCATATCAGAAATCTAAATGAGATTATAATTTACTAATATAAAATAGGCTTTTTCATTTTTCAGATGAACTACTATCTAGTCATCCTTCCATCAATTGTGATATGAACTTGATTTGTTGAACTCAAATTTAAAATTCTATTTTTTTCCTCCAACAAAATTTATTTTAGATTTAGCCTAACATTCTAGCCTAGTGAAACACTTGGGATTCAGAATCAGTTATTCTTTGTGTTAGCTATACCTGATGGATTTCATGAAAACTTGGTTAAAATATCTCTTTGCACTTATTTAACTTATTGATAAAAATGTTAAACAGCACAAAGTCAAAGAGAGATCCTTAGGGTACTTCACAAGAATACTATTTCCTCTATTTGAGCACTATATTTATAACTCACAGCTTATTTTTTTTGCATTTCTTACCCAAGTCTTTCGATAAGAAGTCTAAAAAGTATCTACCCAATAATATGGAAACCTTATCCTTATTTCTGTATACCAGTACAAAATCTGGGCTGGTCTTCTGTCATTTGTTATTCTCTTTTATATGATTGGCCACTTTCCTTTTCTGATTATATAAGTCCTCAATGAGATGCTACTTTTTAATTTTCAATAGTATTTTATTTTTCCAAATCCAAGTAAAGAGTTTTCAAAATTCATTTTTGTAACAGTGTTCCAAATTTTTCTCCCTTCCTCCATTACTTTCCCCTCCCCAAGACAGATTAAATATGTGTAATTCTTTTAAACATATTTCCATGTTTGTCACGTCATACAAGAAAAATCAGACTAAAAGGGGAAAAACATGAGAAGAAAAAAAAAAAAGGTTAAAATACTATTTTTTGATCCATGTTTAGTCTCCATAGTCTCTCTCTGGATATGGATGGCATTTTCCAACCCAAGTATAATGAAATTGCTTTGAATCACTGCATTGTTGGGAAAATAAAGTCCATCACAGTTGATGGAGATGTTACTTTCTGCACATAAATCATTACTGTCAATCCACAAAGCTTTGTACTTTCCTTGACTTTCTTTTGAGACTGTCTCAGTATTTCATCCAAATTGGAAGTATAAACTTCATTTCTTATCACTTCTTCATATACTCCACTGGGTAGCAAGATGGAGAAGTTCCATTATGGTGGTCCAACTACCACTAAAGATAAGAAAGGATGGATATAGAAACATTGACCAATCTGTTTCTTTTTTGCAACTTTTTGTTCCTCTTCTACTTTCATTGATAAATTATCTTGAGATTATCTGGCTCATGCTAAATTTTCATTTAGGTTTTTTAATATACCTTCTCATGGTTATGATTTGTGTGAAGGCATATTATAATCTTCTAATATACTTTGGTGTAATATTTTGTAGATGAGCTTAGATTTGAATTATGTGTTGCTTTAGATTGCTATTCTCTCTGCTTTCCAAGATTAAAAGTTTGCTAAAATATACATATGTATATACTCATGTGTCTATGCATATATATGTGACTATATTATGTATAAGTATATAAGATTTGGGAGACTTTTGCTGTCCTAGTTGTATTGATTTATATAGATATATGCATTCATTATTTTTTCTAAGAAATATTATTAATCAATAATTTATATTTCCCACATTTCAGAGTAGGTTGTTTAAATAGGTTACATAGAAGCTGTTCTAATCTTATACAACATCTCATCTTTTATCTTTTATTCTTTACTAATTTTGATTTGGACCTTTGTCCAAAGCAGACAATTATCTGAGTACATTTAGATCTCTGATTCCAAAATAGCGACTATTTGGCAAGCATAAGTTTGTCTTTTAATGTATAAATCCAATATATTTTGTGTGTTTATTAATCAGTATACTTCATGAATAACTTTTCCTGACTTTCTTCTTGAAAAAAAATTCAACATTAGAAGGATTGTAGTTGTTTAACCTATATCAGATTGTTTGCTGTCTTGGAGAGAGCAATGAAAGGGGAAGGATTAAAAAATTTGTAACACAAGGCTTTGCAAAGATGAATGTTGAAAATTATCTTTGCATGTATTTGGAAAAATAAAATATTATTAAAAGAAAAAATTATTCAAATTTTGTATTTTTCTCCCCAGCATGTAAGCACAATGTCTGACATATAATTGGCACTTAATAAATGCTTGGTGAGTGATTGGCTTAAAAGTTTGAGGTTACTCATGGTCTATGAATTTTTTATTGTTTTTCATCCCACAATGCCCAGCAACATTCTCCTGCATATTTTCTATCACTCTTTCTTTTTGGCTTGAGTATCAAGATGGAGGATTTTACTCAGTTTTTTCATAGACTGAAATAGAAAAATTTCTAAATGTCCATGAATGCATATGATAAACACTCATCAATCATATCATTAAAACAAAATCTCAATCCAGGGGAAACATTGATAAAATTTTGACTAGACTGATATTTTAAAATACTTCCTGATCATTGTGAAGCACAAAGCAAAGAGATCTGAAAATGTCATCACTGTAGACAGCTGAACTGAGTAATTCAGTATATAAAATATATTCTCGATATAAATTGAGTATTCTGTAACACCCAATTTAATTTGTTTTATAGAAGTCCTATAAAAATAAGTAATTATTTTATTTTTCTCCCTATCTCTATCTGAGCAAAATGATTAAAGCAAATCATATGAATTAATTACTAGAAATGTCAGTGACCATAATAGAAGTTGTCTAACCATTTCAGTTAATGAAATATCAGATGAATTTTCCCCAAACAGCAGGGGCATATTAGTTAAGAGTGACTTTAATGGGCATGATCAAAAACTCCAACTGAATTAAAATGATTGCCATCAATAAATAGCATAACAATGTTTTATTAAGCTAATAATTATATGAATTTTGAAATATATTTTATTAAACTATTTTCCCCTCTGTCAAATAAGAATACTCTAAGGATCTATGACTAGGTATTCAAAAGCTATGGTGAGTAATAAAATACAAATTCTTTATATTCAAAAATGGGAAACAATGACCCAGAGCTCAATTTATAATTCTAAGCATTATTCTGAAATATTTTACAAAAGGAAATCAATACTTGAAAATCAAAAGACGTCCCTTAGAACCATACACTCAAAGGTCTAGATCTGGAAGAGATCTTGAAGTTCATTTTATAGAAGTGGAAACTTGGGCTTAGAGATCGTAAATATTATATTTTTCCACTGGGATCCGATGCTTTTGGAGGAGAGAATGAGGCTGATGACTGCTTAGTTCTGCCTCATTTAAATCCAGTTCATTCACAAGTCAAGATGTCACCCTCCTGATGTCACTGGTGCTCTTTGAGAATGAAGAATCAATAATGTGTCCACGGGAGACGATTAGTTTGTATTATAGTTCATGTTTGAACTTAGGTTCTCTGTCTCCAAATGATAAAAGTTCTATTTCTTGTGGAGCACTTATTAAGTACTATGCTATGGTTACTATGGGAATTTATGTTTTTACATATTTTTTTTCTTAAAGATCTTGCTTATACCTTGTATCACTGCAGGATGATGTGACCCTTTTATATTTATTTCCTTTTATAACTGCCATAAGTAAGCTGTTGGGATGGTAGAGGAGAACCTTTTATCATAGAACAGAACTCAGCAGGTTCAACCAATGGGTTTTAAATTATAAATATGAGCTGAGTAGAAATTATTTTTAATATGGTAGCAGGACATGCTTGCTATATTGTGTTTTCTTTTAATTTTTTATTTGTTTTTTGCAGAGGCAATTGGGATCAAGTGACTTGCCCAGAATCACATAGCTAAAAAATGTGTTGAGTATCTGAGACCAAATTTGAACTCAGGTCCTCCTGACTTCAGAACTGGTGCTCTATCCACTGCACCACCTAGCTGCCACTAGATTGTACTTTCACTGATTTTCTGAACTTAGGAGAAAATGGATAGTCATTGTAAAGAAACTCAAAGCTACCTTTCCATTCATACTATACATCATAGGACTTTGTGCTCCAGCTAGATTGGCCCTCCCTGACAAGTCTCCTCATATCTCTAGAACTTTGCTCCAGCTGTCCCCCATTCCAGGAATGTACCTTAGAACTTCCAGTGTCCTTTAAAGTTCAGCTCAAGTGCATGAAGTCTTTCCTTCTTTCCTCCCCAGACGCTAATACCTCTTGATACCATCTCCTTTGCTTCCCTCCATCTAAGAAATTACTATTGAATTAGGTTTAAGTTCTAAAGAATGACATAAGATATTTGACTACTAGGTAACACAAGTTTGAAAAAAAAATCCTGTGAAAGAAGATAAAAAAAACTAACCTAAGGTATATATAGGCTGCACAGTGAATAAGCTCTATTATATATGGAGATAAGAAAACATAAGTTTAAATCTGACAATTGCTAGTTGGGTGACCTTGGCAAGGTGCTTACCATTTTAGCCTTAGTTATGCCAGTTTTGAATTCATGATGGGAATAATCGCACTTTACCACAATGAGGCTCGAATGAGATAATATATACTATACAGAATATCCCAAACCGTAGTGAAGTTTTAAATAGATTGATATTGTGTTAAGATTTTTGGGGATACCCTGTATTCTCTAGAAATGGTTGAAGCCAAATTAAATCTTATTTTTTTGTTGTTGTTCGGTCATGTCTGACTGATCAGCTCCATTTGAGGTTTTCTTGGCAGAAATGCTGGAGTGATTTGGCATTTCCTTCTCCAGCTCACCTTATAGAGGAGGAAACTGAGGCAAACAAGATTATAGGACTTTTCCAAGGTCACCCAGCTAGTGAGTATGTGAGGCTGGATTTAAAAATCAAATATTCCTGACTTCAAGCCTTTGTACTTTAAGGGAAACCTCAAAACCCAGGGTTGCTTAAAGATTCACATTCAATGAAGTACTTTCTAAATTAAAAATAATTTTATAAATAAAAGTCAACTCTTATTACTGAGTATAAACAAAATTAAGGAAAGATGGATTAACCTTCATGGTTTTTGTGATAATGCATGTATGACAATAGAATTAAAAGAAATAGACATTAAAGGTATCAATTGGTATTTAGGTTAGAAATTTGGAGAACTTCCTTGACGGTCAAGATTGTGAATTTTCACTTCAGGCTCCTAAAAGCAGTGATGGAGTACATTGGAGATTTTATGGAATCAAACAGAACATGGCACTTAACAGATAGAAGACATCTCATCTACAGCAGAGCTTTTTGAGTCAGGGATCCCTTCCTTCTCAGAATATTCTTAAGTGCAAAAAAGATATAGGAATAAAAAAGAAAACAATCATATTGAAATGTACTTGTTAAAATATTAGATCCAAGTTCACAGTTTCCAGAACAAGAACCTCAAGTCAAGGACAATTCACTCAAAAGAACAGATGAAAATATTTTAGAAATGTTTAGGTAAAAGTAAAGAAACTAGGTGATATCACAGTGCATACAGTAAAGTTGAATAGGACTAAAAAAACCAAAACTAAATGAAATTTCCCTAGAAATGTTACCTTTGCAAATTTTGTTTTAAGAAGGTGAAACTGGAAAGAGGAGATTGGATTCTACCATTGAAGAGGAGTTCAGATATCTAACACCTGGAAAACTTAGTTGTATTTTTCAATTCTCCATAAAAATAATTCAGATAATACCAAGGAGCTAGAGATCTAAAATCTCTAATCAGATATATTTCAAAATAGCCTAAAAATTGTGATTAGGTTTTCTCTGTTCTTGGAACTCAAAAGTCTTTAGTTTAGACTATTGCCTACTAAGGAGAATTTTATTCTCTAGGAATTCTTTATACTATGACCACCAACAAGTAGGGAAAATTTTTGTTTGTTTTTTGATTAAAGTTTTTTATTTTTCAAAATTTATGTATAGGCAATTCTTCAACATTAGCCCTTACAAAACCCTGTATCCCAATTTCTCCCTTTTCCCCCATGCCCTCCCCTCGATGGCAAGTAGCTTAATATATGTTAAACATGGTAGAAATATATGTTAAATCCAATATATGCATATATATTTATATAATTATTATGCCACACAAGAAAAAAAGAGAAGCAAAATAAAATGCAAGCAAACAACAAAAAAAAGAATAAGAATGCTATGTTGTAAACCACACTCAGGCCCCATAGTCCTCTCTCTGGGTATAGATGAGTCTCTTTATCACTGAACAACTGGAATTGGTTTGAATCATCTCATTGTTGAAGAGGGCCACATTCATCAGAATTGATCATCATACAATCTTCTTGTTGTCATGTATAATGGCAACAAGAGTCCTGCTCATTTCACTCAGCATCAGTTCATGTAAGTCTCTCCAGACCTCTCTGAAATCATCCTACTGGTCATTTCTCACAGAACAATAATGTTCCATAACAATCATATACCACAATTTATTCAGCCATTCTCCAACTGATGGGCATGCACTCAGTTTCCAGTTTCTAGCAACCACAAAAAGGGATGTTACAAACATTTTTGCACATGTGGGTCACTTTTAGGGAAAGTTTTTTAACCTTATCCCCTTTTTTCTGCTTTTTAAGTATCCTACATGTTTACCCTTTTTGCTCTTTGCTGCAGCACTCACTGACTTTTTAATCTTATATAATATGGTGTCCACTCAAAATGTGGTAGGTTAAAGATGAAAAGGGGGAAATCCCCTCTTATGGGCAAAATGACTCCATGTATAATGGCCAGGGCAATATGAATGAACAAAAGTTCATTATCTAACTGGGAATTTTTGTACCACATACTCAGAATTCTCAGCATGCTGGAGAAAACACATACATGGACATATATGGCGAAAGATATGAAAACGGAAAATAAATGCTTAACAATTTTTTTCCAAATCCCAAGACATTTAATTCTATTTCATTAACATTTATTCAATTTATTTCCTGAGTCTTGACCATCAACATATCAATAAATCAAGCCCCAGTTGTAGCCTTTGCCATAATTTTCTGAGGCATCAATACTTACAATGAATATTTTATGATCCAGTAATTCTACCATGCCCTTGGTCAGACCATTGTAGGTCTGAAGGCAAGAGAGGATGAGAAAATAATACTTTTTTCTCTCCATGTTTTCCCCATCCCTTTGACTCCGGTTCATAATGAGAATACATCAATAGTACTCTAAAAATTGTTCTATAAATGTCAGCCACATGGAAAGTTGGTGGAAGGGCCAGAAATTGGATCCTTGTCTCCCAAGTGGACTTCAAACCTAATATACTGTTTGCTACATCAAAGAACGGGATAATCAAGTCAGTCAATAAATGTATATTAGATGCCTACTATGTGCCAGACATTGGTCTAAGCTCTGGGAATACAAAAAGAAGTAAAAGAAAGGCCAGATTCTCAAGCATAGTGATGCATCTATGATTTCATCACAGGTGAGGAAAACCTCTCCACCCATGTAATTCAATAGATTCTCTGCAATCTAAAGTATTAGAGGAGGACTTCTTAACCTTTTTTTATATAATGGACCCTTTTAGTAGTCTGGTGCTCTCTATGTACCCCTTCCCAGAGTTATGTTTTTAAAGGGATAGGATATACTAAATATAGCAAAGGAAACCAGTTATATTAAAATATCATTACCCATTATCTATCTATGAGTGTATGTATTTGTTTCAGGAACAACAAGGGGGTTGTTTCGCTGGATTGAAGAGTTGTAAGAAAATTGAAAAGGCAGGGGGCAGCTAGGTTATGAAAGATTATGAATACCAAACAGAGAATTTTGTATTTCATCCCGGATTTTGTTGAGAGAGGAATTGTGTGTGTGTGTGAGTATACACATACATACACATATATATGTACAAATAAGTGTATAAAGATATATGTATGCACACATCTGTGTATACTTATGTGCAGCTGAGTGTGTATATATATACATATATGCATATAGACATATATCATAGATAATAATAATATGGCAAATATATGTATAAGCCACAAACTTAATTTGCTCATTTTTAAGTGCAAGACTTCATATTTCATTATCGAAATGTGACCTGACTCTAAAAGAGAATGGCAAAATTCTACCACTTAAGAGAAATTAATAAGTAAAGTAATAATCACAGCTTCCAGTAGTTGTTTAAAGCAAGACCCAGAGAATATACTATTGCCATAGATATGCTAAATAGAAATTCTATAGAAAAAATATGTATATATCTGTGTGTATACTTATATAGAATAAATTTATATATATATATATATATATACATACATATATATACTTGTATAGAATAAATTTATACGCGTGTACGCATGCGTTTGTTCATACACATGCACATATATAAATTTGTTCTATAGAAATGTGTATTTATATGTGTGTATATCATATATATATATATATATGTGTGTGTGTGTGTGTGTGTGTGTGTGCATCTATATTACACACACACACAGATGAATGTGTCTGTATTTTTACCATACACATAGTTCACAGATCCCAGCTTAGTAACCCTGTCTTGCTCAAGGCTGGTCCCCAATCCCCTGCATCATGCTGCCCTCTGTCTCATAATACCACAGTCACTAAATGGCTCTCCCTTCCCTCTCACCAGTCAGCCCAGGACTCCTTGTTATTGGACATAAGAGGAGAAAAGGATGTATTTGGGTACAAAGCTCCAGCAAAGGCATGGGGCTGGTGACATCCGTGGCCAGTCACATCCGTGGCCAGTCACTGCCCCAAGCCTGTAGCTGATTCAAGGAGTAAACAGACTCTTCAGGGGTGCACCTCTCCCTTGTAATTTCCATGAGCCTAGCTTCTGTAAAGGCTTAGAAAGAAGGAGGGAAAAGAGAGTTTCTCCTTCATTTGGGAGGAAACATTCCCTTACTCCCTTCCTTAGGGCTGAAGAGCAAACTGACCTCGGTGGTCCTGATGCTTTTACCCTAAACCCAATCATTAGCCAACTTCAGGATCTTACAGAATGTAGAACAGGCAGAGAAAGCAGTTAATTTTCCACCAAGATTTAGACTGTGCGTCCCCCTATATTTTACAGCTCTCACTAACACAAGAGAACTCCAGTTTTATCTACAGCACGAATACAAAGGCATTGGCATCCAGCACCAGGATATCATCTGCCTACTCAGAAAATGATTAATTTAAGATAAATAGGCGCTGGTTTCAGACACCCTGATTGTATTCCCCATCCTGCTGCCGCAGCAACAGTATTTCCAACATGATGTTATAAAACATATGCAGAAATCATTCTTTCCCACTCACACACCACAATGCATCACAGATTTAATCTAACTCCAGCACTCTATATTGGGGCTTAATTTTACTTTGCCATCTCCCTAGTATACAAAACACTTCCTATTTAATTTTAACACATAAGCCATAAACTTAGCTTGCTCTTTTTTTATTGCCCAACTTTATATTTTATTATCCAAACATGGTCTAATTCTAAAAGAGGGTAGCAAAATTCTACCACTTAAGACAAATTAATAAGTAAAACAAAGAATAGCAATCACGGCTTCCAAGAGTTGCTAAAAAGATGGGCTTGGAAACTACAGAAAATGATATTTTTCCCCTTGAAGATCACAATTTTAGCAAGATAAGGGAAGCGGGAAGAATGAGTTCATGGCTCTTTTAAGTCTAAAAGACCATTGATTTTGTGTTTTTAATTCACAAAGAAATTGAGAACCAAAAGAAGCAAACAGGGACTAGAATGGAAATGTTCACTTATATATCTACATCATAAAAGGAAAAAGATGACCAAGGAGAATTTTTTTTCCTCCTTTTACAAGGCATAGAGGATCTTATAAAATATTTATGAATGACCCTGCTCTCAAATAGATCACTAGAGGCAAATTTCTAACAACTAGGAATGAGTCAGGAACAAGTGTCTTACACCGTTGACCTCTCTCTAGAAATTTCAAAGGTCTTGTCTTCTGAAACACTTCAACTAAGGAACTGAAATTGAGCTCTCAGATTGGTTGAAAAAAAGGCAAGATACGCAATGGATACAGAGCTGACCCCACAGGCAGGAAAATCTGTGTTCAAATTCTGCCTCAGACAATTACTGATTAATTAGCTGTTTAATTAATATGAATTAATTATTCATCTTTATACATTTCTTAGTCAAATTGGGATAAAGATACCTACTTAATTAGAAGGCACTAGAATGAAGAGGAGTCTGGAAGGTTTTGTATAGAGCAAAGCTTTTTAAACTGGAGGTCTTGACACCATATAGAACCTTGTAACTGAATATGAGAGAGTGCAAATTTATCATGCATTATTAGTAAATGTTTGATTTGTACATCTATTTTATATACCTTTATATCTATATTTTATATATTCAGGGTCATATAAATATTTCTCTGGTAAAAAGGGGTCATGAGTGGAAAAATTTTAAAAACCCTGAGTTATAGTAAAAAGATGAGGGATATAAAGGCTTAGGTTAAGGGGAGAAAAACCGAGTTCCTTTTGGACGTGTTGATTTTAAGATGTTTAATAGACATTCAATGACCTATATGGACATGTCTTATATTTCCCACCCAAAACCATATCATCTCTGAAATTCTGCCCTCCTGACCACAATTTCCAGTTTTTTTCTTTCTCTCCTCTTTCTTTCAGTGTTTTTATATACTCACCTTTGCTGCTTCAGCCTCTCTTTATTCTACAATCTTTTTGTTCATTTATTCAGTTGTGTCCGATTCTTTGTGACTGCATGGTCATTTGACCATGAGGTTTTTCTTAGAAAAGACATTAAAGTGGTTTGCCATTTCATTTTCCAGTAGATCACCTTTTTATCAAAATGATCCATGAGCCACTTATAGATTAAGTGACTTTCCTGAAGTCACACAATTGGGAAGTGTCTGAAGCTGGATTTGAACTAGGGTTCTCCTGACTCCAAGCCCAATAGTCTATCCACCTTGCTACTTAGCTTCCTTTTATGGCTTTATTTATTTCCTTGTGTAGTGTGAATCCATGATCAAGTTCCTTAATGATTTAATTGCTGCCACCTTCAAACTCATTAGTTGGAGCCTTCTGTTATATTTGCTCTCAAACCAAATCATTAAATTGATCTGCCCCTGTTGCCAAACTGCTGGAGGAAATCACTAACCATGGCCAATTGGCCCATTACAGATCTGTACCATGCACCCTCTGTTCTTTCTAGCCTGTTGTATCTAACCTCTCTAATTGATACCCTATTAAATTCTACCACACTGGAGGTTTCAAACATTCTCTTTCCTCAAGCACCAACACCATAAGTACCCAATAGATGGATCATCATCCTAAATTTCTTTTAAAAAATAATAATAGTTAAAAATAATAATTTGATATCTTTGCATTTGAGTCTCAAATGTCCATCTCTAATTTCCACTACTTTCCTTGCATTCAATTCTGCCTTTCCAACTCTCCATCAGATAGCTAACATCTCTACCTAACTATACTACCACCATTTCAAATGTAAAAGGCCTTTCAAACATGAATTCATCTTCTTTTCAAATCTATTCCATTGATTCCTCTCATTATTTTAAAAGCATCCCTATTCTCCCTTGTGCTTGAAAATTCAGAGGTATTAATTTCTTGTTATCCAGCTCCTGTACATATGACATGCTGCTAGCCCCACTAATATCTCTTTCAAGTGTCTCTTCATGTCTATCTCTGTTTCCATCTAGTCTAAGTTTTCCATTTTCTCTTGCCAAAATTCTAGCAATAATTTTTTTTTATTTTTGCTTATATTTTTAAAGAACCTCTGATCTAGGGATTCTTAGATAGAATATAAACGAACTCCATTCCCTTCCAGCATGGGTCTGTACATTGATTTTATAGGTTCATGAAACTGGGTGTTTAAAAATATGACAACTTTACTTTCATTAATTTGAGATCTTACTGCCTTGTTTTACCTATTAGACTGTAAGCACTTTGTGGGCAAAAATTATATTCTGGCTACTTTGTATCTCAATATCTCATTTGCATATAGCAAATATTTATTTAATCAATGGTTTTGTTAACTTATGAACAATAGATGTATTTAGGTTTTTTTCTCTCAATATTTCACTATCCATAGTCTTAGAAAATTCTCAAAATAGCTAACCTCCAAGACTACTTTGACATTGTCACCTATGTTAAAAGTTCAAGTTGATGTGGTTTTATTTATTAATGTTTCCAATACAATTCCTTTAATCAATAATTCTACTGGTAATCATTGTGCTTACATCATAAAGAAATACATAAGAAAAGCTTTGCTGAGGTATGAAAGAGGTTTAAATTTAAGGGGTGCTAAACTGGTAAATATGAATGAAATAGACAAATCCAATAAAGATTTTCACGTGTAAATAATTCTGATTCTCTTGCTAAGATTTTTGGGGAAGTAAGACCTTACTGTCCCTATGCCTCTTTATTCAAAATTCCCTAATAGTAAGAAATGTCAAAGTCATTAATTTGTTTTCTCTAAAAGAAAGTTTGTACTTGAGCAAAATCTGCAGCTTTCATGTGTTTGGAGTAAGAAAGGATGAGGATCTATTTCTTCATATGTCTCTGGGTATCTTAATGATTTTCTCATCAATGATCTGACAGAATAAATGAAGATAATTTACTTCCAGGAAGAGAAAGTTGTCAATTTCTTTGGGGGTTGAGCAAAGGGTATTTTTTTTTTATTTTGTAAAATACTTTATTTTTTATTTTTATTAAAACTTTTTATTTTCAAAACACATGCATGGATAATTTTCAACATTAACCCTTGCAAAACCTTGTTTTCCAATTTTCCCCCCTGTTCCCCCCCTCCCCTAGATGGCAAGAAATCATATATTTTATATATATTAAACATGGTAAAATCATGTATTAAAACCAATATATGCATACATATTTATACAAAAATCAGAACAAAAAGGAAAATAATTAGAAGAAAATAAAATGCAAGCAAACAACAACAAAAAGAGGGAAAATGTTATATTGTGATCCATACATGACCACTGGAATTGGCCTGAATTATCTCATTGTTGAAGAGAGCCACTTCTATCAGAACTGATCATGTTGTTGTCATGTATAATGATCTCCTGGTGATTTCTGCTCACTTCACTTAGCATTAGTTCCTGATTGTAAGTATCTACTCCTGGCTTTTCTGAAATCATCCTTTTGGTCATTTCTTACAGAACAATAATATTCTATAACATTCATATACCATAATTTAATCAGCCATTCTCCTCCTGAGCATCCACTCAGTTTCGCGTTTCTAGCCATTACAAAAAGGGCTGCCACAAACATTTTTGCAGATGTGGGTCCCTTTCCTTCCTTTAAGATCTCTTTGGGATATAATCCTATTAGAAACATTGCTGAATCAAAGGGTATGCACAGTTTGATAACTCTTTGGGCATTGTGCCAAGTTGTTCCAGAATGGTTGAATCAGTTCACTGTCCCACTTTTGTCACATCCCCTCCAACATTCATCATTATCTTTTCCTGTCATCTTAGCCAGTCTGAGATGTATGTAGTGGTACCTCAGAGTTATCTTAACTTGCATTTCTCTGATCAATAGTAATTTAGAGTCCCTTTTCATATGACTAGAAATCATTTCAATTTCTTCATCTGAAAGGTATCTGTTCAGATCTTTTGACCATTTATCAATTGAAGAATGGCTTGAACTATTATAAATTTGAGTCAATTCTCTATATATTTTATAAATGAAGCCTTTAATAAGAACCATTGAATATAAAATATTTTCCTAGTTTATTGCTTTCTTTCTAATGTTGTCTGCTTTAGTTTTGTTTATACCAAAACTTTTTAACTTAATCTAATCAAAATTATCTATTTTGTGTTCAGTAATGAACTCCAGCTCTTCCTTGGTCACAAATTCCTTCCTTCTCCACAGATCTGAGAGGTAAACTATCCTATGTTCTTCTAATTTGCTTATCGTATCACTCTTTATGTCTAAATCATGATCTCATTTCTACTTTATCTTGGAATACTATGTTAGGTGTGAGTCAATGCCTAGTTTCTGTCATACTAGTTTTCAATTTTCTCAGCAGTTTTTGTAAAATAGTGAGTTCTTATCCCAAAAGCTGGGGTCTTTAGATTTGTGAAACACTAGATTACTATAGTCACTATTTTGTCTTGTGAACCTAACCTATTTTACTGATCAATTACTCTATTTCTTAGCCAATACCAAATGGTTTTGAAGACTGCTGCTTTGTAATATAGTTTTAGATCTGGCATAGCTAGCCACCTTAACTTACATTTTTTTTTTCATTAATACCCTTGAAATTCTTGATTCTTTTGTTCTTCCATATGAACTTTGTTATTATTTTTTCTAGATATGTAAAATAATGTCTTGGGAGTTTGATTAGTATGGCACTAAATAGGTAGATTAATTTTGGTAGTATTGTCATTTTTATTATATTTGCTTGGCCTACCCATGAGCACTTGAAATTTTTCCAGTTGAATTTATCTTATTTTATTTGTGTGAGAAGTATCTTGTAGTTGTATTCATACAGTTCCTGACTTTGCCTTGGCAGATAGACTCCCAAATATTTTATATTATGGAATTATTTTAAATAGAATTTCTCTTTTATTTCTTGTTGTTGGACTTTGGTGGTAATAATGTAATGATTTCTGTAGATTTGTTTTTTAACCTGCAACTTTGCTAAAGTTGTGAATTGTTTCTAAGTAGTTTTTTAGTTGATTATTTAGGGTTCTCTAAGTATACCATCATATCATCTGCAAAGAGCGATAATTTTATTTCCTCATTACTCTAATTCCTTTAATCTTCTCTTCTTGCCTTCTCTTATTGCCAAAGTTAGCATTTCTAATACAATATTGAATAGTAATAGATATAGTGGGCAATCTTGTTTCATCCCTGAACTTACTGGGAATGGTTCTACTTTGTCCCCATTATAATGATGCTTTTCTAATGGTTTTAAATAGATGCTACTGATCATTTTAAAGAAAACACCATTTCTTCACATACTCTCTAGTGTTTTTAATAGGAATGAATGTTGGATTTTATCAAATGTTTTTTTCTGCTTCTACTGAGATAAGCATATGATTTTTGTTAGTTTGGTTATTGATATAGTCAATTATTCTAATAATTTTTTCTAATATTGAACCCAAGGAAGTGTTTTTTGCAGTATCATGAATTGCATTTTTATCACCATATAAACTTTATATTGATGTAAAGATGAACATACACATATATACGTATAGGCACATATATGTGCATTTTTTCTCAACATCATAGTTTTTCAAGACAAGAGTATTAAAACTCGACATAATATAAAGCAGAGGTCTCAAACTAAAATAAAAAGCAGGGCCATAAACCACACATCAAGATTCTTATAGACCCCTTCTTGACTTAGTTTTAAAATGTAATCACAGTCATATTCTACTCTATTTTATTTATTCTGTTTAATATTTCTCAATTCTATTTGAATTTTGTTTCTTCTGCATTCAGGGGTATTGTGGAACACATACTTGATAGCTTTAGCATAAAGAAAAAGTGTCAGCTTGGAAGTTGAGAAAGCCAAGTCTGCATTTCACCACTGAAACACACTGTCCATGTGACCATGGATACTTAAGCCCACTTAAATCCTGCAAGACCTCAAATCCTTATCTGTAGGAAAAAGGTAAGAATAAAGAGATCCATATTACAGGGAGGATAACCATAGAGAAGTGACCTTATATATTTTAAAGTGCTAAAGAAATGTGAGTTCTATCCAACATTCAGGAATCAGTTTATTAAGTTTATTTATTGGGGATATGCTTTTAGACTATTATTTATTCAATGCAATAAAGCAATAAGGCCATCTAATTGAACTAGACTGACTTGTTGACTATTGTTAATGTCAGAAAAATGAGCTAATTCTAGAAGTATGGAAAATTTGAGTGATACAAGGAGCTGTGGCTCAAAGCATCACTAAAAATATCTGTGATCATTTAGAGCACAAACTCTTAACCTAGGGACCATGAACTTAGTTTTAAAAATAATTTGAGAACTATATTTCTTTATAATTGGTTTCCCCAGAATCATATTTATTTTATTTTATGCATTTAAAAAGATAATTCTGAGAAGAGGTCTATGGGTCTCAGACTGCTAAAAAATAACTTCCATGGCACAAGTAAAGGTTAAGAACCTCTGTCTTAAAAGAAGGTTGTTAAGGATACTTTAAAAAATGTGCAAGCTTTCCCAACTTAAAAGTTTGCTTATCTTACCCTATTTTCCTCACCAGCTACTGCCTTATTATTCTCCTTTTCACTGACACTACTTCATGAAAGAGTTTGGAACTAGAATAGAATTTGCCTCTATTTCTTCATGTGATCTTCCTTAATTCTTAAAAGCTTTTACTGAAAATATAATTTTAAAAATCTCAAAAATGCTCTTCTTCTTTCAAAAATTCAATGACCCAGGTAGCTAGGTGGTGCAGTAGATAGAGCACAAGCCCTAAAGTCAGAAGCACCTGAGTTCAATCTGGTCTCAGACACACTTCCTAGCTGTGTGACCCTGGGAAAGTCACTTAACCCCAATTGTCTTAGGAAAAAAAAATCCAATAACCTTTTTCTCATTCTAATTTCTACTGATATCCCTATTGTAATTTTGAATATTCTTAAGCAGATGAGTCAGGCACAGCCAAAAATCTTCCTTTACTTCACCTGGAAATGGGTACTGTTGATACTGAAAGGTTTCCAATAAGAAATTTCTACTTTGGTATTTTTCTGTCACCACAAATTCTTTATATCTAAAATATGTCACTGCTTTGCTTTACAAAGCAAGCCTTCCTCAATTATTTCCATTCCATGTGTTAATAACACCATTCTCAAAATTTAACAGCTTATAATCATAATTATAAATATTTCTGATGTAACCCTCTCCTTCATTTCAGATGGTGGTCTCCAAAATAAGTGCCAGGGCTCTTTAATGGAACCTTACTTATACCCAGAAGCTATGTTATCAACAGCTGGAGACTATGAATATGATTTGCATCTTACCCTACTTCTATAATAGTCAATCATGGGCTTGCACTGAATAAAACTATTTCCTTTACTAACTTCTTGGCTCCATCCATTTACAGCCTTGTCTCCTTAGTAATCTAACTACAATCCAGGTAGCTGAAGCAGCTACAGAAGTTAAATAGCTCTGAAAACCACGGTACTATTCCCTTTATTCATTCCTTCACTCTATCCATTCACAGCCCTTGGCCCTTTAGTAATCTAACTATAATCCAGGTCCCTGAATCAGCTGCAAAATTCCTCACCTTTCTCCCAACATTCTAACTTCTTAACTCCCTTGCCTAGTGGAATCCTTAGTGGATTCCACAGTTGACCTTTAGCAAACTACCCTCTAAGAATAATTTTAGGTAAGACACTGTCCCACATCTACTACTTTTCTTAAAAGGAATGTAGGCATTAGACATGGTAGATATATAGGTAGACGGTTGGTATGGATGGATTGGGATCTGGATTGTTACTCTTCTAACAGTATTTCCCCCCACAACTAATTCCTCTTCCTAACTTCCCTATTTGTCAAAATTGCACCAATCCTTGCAATTTCTCTAGTTCTCAATCTTTATTTTTTATCTCCTCTCCCAAGTGAAATTACCTTCTTGTTAGTTGCCAGTGATCTCCAAATTGTCAAATCTGATGGCCTTTTCTCAAAGCTCACTCTGCTTGTCTTCTTCTCAACAATTACACTATTGTTTATCTTCTCTTCTTGGCTGCTTACCCTGTCTCTCAAAATGCTTCATACATTAATCCCTTCTCTAGTTTTGCTGTCACCTGTAGGCCCAGAACCTTATTCCTGAACCAAAGAAATTCTTAGCCGGCATTCTGTTCTCTTAACTTTTCTCCATTCCAATCCTTTCCATTCTCTCCCATCAGGATAATTTTCCTGAAATATTATTTTTCTCATGTCATTCACAAATTTTCAAGGGCTCTTCATTGCCAAGAATTTATCTCAACTATTACAAGTGACTGTCTATGACCTCCATTATATACCCTCTTGTAACTCATTTAACCTCATTTCCTAACCCTTTATAACATAACCCTCGGTTTCAACATGGATCATCTCTTCACTGTCCCTTTAACAAAAAATATTATTCTCTCCCTTCTGCTTTGATTCATTGATATTCCCCTTCGTATAGTATCAGTGTCCTACACCATCTATGCAAATTTTATGTTCCCTTCATGACACTGCCAAGAAAAAAAGTAAATAAATAAATAACAGTCTTGTATTCAGGGACCTGAAAGTCAAGCATGTCTCTGATATTTTTTGTGTGACCTTGGCAAATCACAAGGACTCCCCAGGACTTAATTTCCTCATCTACAAAATTAAAGAATTGAATTAAGTGATCTCCAAGGTTCCTACTATCCTGAGATCTCCACTAAACACTCCCTAATTACTCTGGCCTACAGCAAATAATTCTACAGGAAACACAGTAAAGAACTTGATTAAATACAGATTTGTATTGTTATTTAGAGCAGCTAAGGTGACTCAGTGAATTGAGCTCTGGGCCTAGGGTCAGGAAAACCTGATTTTAAATCTGGCCTCAGATATATATGACCTGTGTGTGACTCTGGGCAAGTCATTTAATCCTATTTGTCTCAATTTTCTCATGTATAAAATGAACTGGAGAAGGAAATGGCAAACCACTTTAGTATCTCTGCCAAGAAAACCCCAAATGAAGTCACAAATAATCAGAAAACTAAACAACAACAAAGTATTACTTATATCCATATTTGATTTATCTAAATGCACAATATTAACTGAAAATATATGTATATACATAGATGTATATATTCTATATGCCTTCTATGTCAAAATATGCACATACATGTGCATAGTGTGTGAGTACATGTATACAATGCATGTGTACATGTGTATTTTCAGCTCATGTATGTGTTAGTATATGAGCCCATACACACATATATATATATATATACATACATACATACATACACACACACATACACAATATATAAAGGACTAAATCTCATAATTTTGCATTTCCCACAGTATTTAACCCAGTATTTTATTTCACCATAGTAGGCTTTAGGCCATACTAAATCTGTACATAGAAAATCCAATAGCATTCCATCATGAGGTCAACAAGGGACTGCCATGAATGAAGAAGGAAAAGAGGGAACCAATAACCACAAAGGTTCAAAGGCAAAGAGTCATCACTGAACCACAATTGAAAACTATCATCAACCAATTAAGAAAAATGAGGGCTCTCTAACCTTAGCCAAGAATCTAAATAAAAGCAATGAGTGTCAAAAAGACATTAGGGAAGTGGGATTCGGGCAAATGTCTAGCAATAAACTCTCAGAGGAAAAATGTTTGTATGACAAATTTTTAATTTAACTTGAAATGGTAACATTTTCTTCATCACTGTCTTAAATCCAGACCATCAACCAAACAATACTAAATTAAGTCCCAAGTTGTAGCACTTGCCCATTTCTGAGGTCAAAATGCTTGTTCTGAAAATTTAAATCACAATCAAATTCACAAAAGCCCATTAGAAGTAATTCCAACACACTCCTGATTTAGGGCAAATCAAGATCCATGTGCAAAGTCACAACATATCAACATCAGGATGATCAGAGTCAAGGATTGAAGGGCAATGATGATAAAAGGCACCAGATATGCTTCCTTTATTTACAAGAAGAAACAGGGACTTTTTTAGTCAGTGATAATGGCTGCAAGCTCCTTCCTGCTCAATTCAAAGGCTAATATATGCAAGTGTAGACAGAGTTCTGAGCCCATACAAAGCAATATTCAATATGTGTTTAATTGAATTTCATCTTAATAGAGTGGTGTCTTCCAATTACTTAGTGAACTTATCTCGTATGGGGAACAACCTCCTCTAAAATTACCATATGATACATGTTTTTCCTTCAAGTAAATTAAACCTTACAGATATTATAAAAACTAAATTCAAGAATATCATTAATATAACAGTTTGTTGTGATATTTTTAAATTAAAGCAATATACTGGGAGCAGGAGGAGGATAATTAAGAGCATATATATATATATATATATATATATATATATATGCCATATATGAATTAGCAATTTTCTTTTTTTTTTTTTTTTTTTTTTAATTTTTTTTTATTATATATATATATATATATATTTTATAATATTATCCCTTGTATTCATTTTTCCAAATTACCCCCCCTCCCTTATTCCCTCCCCCCGACGACAGGCAATACCATACATTTTACATGTGTTACAATATAGTCTAAGTACAATACATGTGTGTGAATATCATTTTCTTGTTGCACAATAAACATTAGAATCCGAAGGTACATGCAACCTGGGCAGACAGATATTAGTGCTAACAATTTACATTCCCCTCCCAGTGTTTCTTCTCTGGGTGTATCTACCTCTGTCCATCATTGATCAACTGGAAGTGAGTTGGATCTTCTTTATGTTGAAGATTTCCACTTCCATCAGAATACATCCTCATACAGTATCGTTGTTGAAGTATACAGTGATCTTCTGGTTCTGCTCATTTCACTCAGCATCAGTTGATTTAAGTCTCTCCAACCCTCTCTGTATTCCTCCTGCTGGTCATTTCTTACTGAGCAATAATATTCCATAACTTTCATATACCACAATTTACCCAACCATTCTCCAACTGATGGACATCCATTCATCTTCCAGTTTCTAGCTACAACAAAAAGAGCTGCCACAAACATTTTGGCACATATATGTTTCTTTCCGCTCTTTAGTATTTCTTTGGGATATAAGCCCAGTAGTAGCGCTGCTGGGTCAAAGGGTATGCACAGTTTGATAACTTTTTGGGCATAATTCCAGATTGCTCTCCAGAATGGCTGGATTCTTTCACAACTCCACCAGCAATGTATTAGTGTCCCAATTTCCCCACATCCCCTCCAACATTTGTCATTATTTGTTCCTGTCATCTTAGCCAATCTGACAGGTGTGTAGTGGTATCTCAGAGTGGTCTTAATTTGCATTTCTCTGATCAGTAGTGATTTGGAACACTCTTTCATGTGAGTGGATATAGTTTCAATTTCTTCCTCTGAGAATTGTCTGTTCATATCCTTTGACCATTTATCAATTGGAGAATGGTTTGGTTTCTTATAAATTATGGTCAGTTCTCTATATATTTTGGAAATGAGACCTTTGTCAGAACCTTTGTTTTTAAAAATATTTTCCCAATTTGTTACTTCCCTTCTAATCTTGTTTGCATTAGTATTATTTGTACAGAAACTTTTTAGTTTGATGTAATCAAAATCTTCTATTTTGTGATCAATAATGATCTCTAGTTCTCCTCTGGTCATAAATTCCTTCCTCCTCCACAAGTCTGAGAGGTAGATTATCCTCTGTTCCTCTAATCTATTTATTATCTCCCTCTTTATGCCTAAATCATGGACCCATTTTGATCTTATCTTGGTATATGGTGTTAAGTGTGGATCCATATCTAATTTCTGCCATACTAATTTCCAGTTTTCCCAACAGTTTTTTCCGAATAATGAATTTTTATCCCTAATGTTGGAATCTTTGGGTTTGTCAAAGATTAGATTGCTATAGATGTACCCTTTTTTGTCCTTTGTATCTAATCTGTTCCACTGATCTACCGGTCTATTTCTTAGCCAATACCAAATGGTTTTGGTGACTGCTGCTATATAATATAGCTTTAGATCAGGTACACTTAGACCACCTTCCTCTGAGTTTTTTTTCATTAGTTCCCTTGCAATTCTTGACCTTTTATTCTTCCATATGAATTTTGTTGTTATTTTTTCTAGGTCATTAAAATAGCTTCTTGGGAGTCTGATTGGTATAGCACTAAATAAATAGATTAGTTTGGGGAGTATTGTCATCTTTATTATATTCGCTCGGCCTATCCAAGAGCACTGAATGTCTTTCCAATTATTTAAATCTGATTGTATTTTTGTGGCAAGTGTTTTGTAATTTTTCTCATATAATTCCTGACTTTTCTTTGGTAGATGGATTCCCAAATATTTTATACTCTCAACATTTGTTTGGAATGGAATTTCTCTTTGTATCTCTTGCTGTTGCATTTTGTTAGTGATATATAAAAATGCCGAGGATTTATGTGGATTTATTTTGTATCCTGCCACTTTGCTGAAATTTTGAATTATTTCTAGTAGCTTTTTAGCAGAGTCTTTGGGGTTCTCTAAGTATACCATCATGTCATCTGCAAAAAGTGATAGTTTAATTTCCTCATTTCCTACTCTAATTCCTTGAATCTCTTTCTCGGCTCTTATTGCCGAGGCTAGCGTTTCTAGTACTATATTGAATAGTAATGGTGATAGTGGGCAACCTTGTTTCACTCCTGATCTTACTGGGAAAGGTTGCAGTTTATTTCTATTGCATATTATGCTTACTGACGGTCTTAAATATATACTCCTGATTATTCTAAGGAATAATCCATTTATTCCTATACTCTCAAGAGTTTTTAGTAGGAATGGATGTTGGATTTTGTCAAATGCTTTTTCTGCATCTATTGAGATGATCATATGGTTCTTATTAATTTGATTATTAATATGGTCAATTATATTAATAGTTTTCCTAATATTAAACCAGCCCTGCATTCCTGGAATAAATCCTACTTGATCATAGTGTATTATCTTGGAGATGATTTTCTGAAGTCTTTTTGCTAATATCTTATTTAAGATTTTAGCATCAATATTCATTAAGGAGATTGGTCTATAATTTTCTTTCTCAGTTTTCGATCTACCAGGTTTAGGTATCAGTACCATGTCTGTGTCATAAAAGGAATTTGGTAGGACTCCTTCATCCCCTATTTTTTCAAATAATTTATATAACATTGGGGCTAATTGTTCTTTAAATGTTTGGTAGAATTCACATGTGAATCCATCTGGCCCTGGGGATTTTTTCCTGGGGAGTTGATTAATAGCTTGTTCTATTTCTTTTTCTGAAATGGGACTATTTAAGCAATTTATCTCCTCCTCTGTTAATCTAGGGAGCCTATATTTTTGGAGGAAGTCATCCATTTCACTTAAGTTATCAAATTTATTGGCATAAAGTTGGGCAAAGTAACTCCTTATTATTTCTCTAATTTCCTCTTCATTGGTGGAAAGATCCCCCTTTTCATTTGTAAGACTATCAATTTGATTTTCCTCTTTCTTTTTTTTGATCAAATTTACCAAAGGTTTATCTATTTTATTGGCTTTTTCATAAAACCAACTCTTGGTTTTATTTATTAATTCAATAGTTTTTTTACTTTCAATTTTATTGATTTCTCCTTTTAATTTTTGTATTTCGAGTTTAATTTTTGGTTGGGGGTTTATAATTTGGTCTTTTTCTAGCCTTTTAAGTTGTAAGCCCAATTCGTTAATCTTCTCTTTCTCAATTTTCTTCAAATAAGCCTCTAAAGATATAAAATTTCCCCTTATTACCGCTTTAGCTGCATCCCAAAGATTTTGATATGATGTCTCATCATTATCATTATCTTGGGTGAAATTGTTAATTGTTTCTATAATTTGCTCTTTCACCCAGTCATTCTTTAAGATGAGATTATTCAGTTTCCAATTACTTTTTGGTCTATTTACCCCTAACTTTTTACTGAATGTAGCTTTTATTGCATTGTGATCTGAGAAGAAGGCATTTATTATTTCTGCCTTCCTACATTTAATTTTGAGATCTTTATGTCCTAGTATATGGTCAATTTTTGTATAGGATCCATGAACTGCTGAGAAGAAAGTATATTCCTTCCTATTGCCATTCAGTTTTCTCCAAAGGTCTATCATACCTAGTTTTTCTAATGTTCTATTTACTTTTTTAATTTCTTTCTTGTTTGTTTTGTGGTTTGATTTGTCTAAATCTGAGAGTGCAAGGTTGAGATCTCCCACTATTATAGTTTTACTGTCTATTTCTTCTTGCAGTTCTCTTAACTTTTCCTTTAGAAAGTTAGATGCTATACCACTTGGTGCATATATGTTTAGTATTGATATGGCTTCATTATTTATGCTACCTTTCAGCAGGATATAGTTTCCTTCCTTATCTTTTTTAACGAGATCTACTTCTGCTTTTGCTTGATCTGAGATAAGGATAGCTACCCCTGCTTTTTTGGCTTTACCTGAAGCATAATAGGCTCTGTTCCAACCTTTTACCTTTACTCTGTATGTATCTCCCTGCTTTAAGTGTGTTTCCTGTAGGCAACATATTGTAGGGTTCTGCTTTTTGATCCAATCTACTATCCGTCTCCGTTTGATGGGATCGTTCATCCCATTTACATTTACAGTTAAAATTACTAATTCTGTATTTCCTGCCATCGTATTATCCCCAGATTATGCTTTTTTCCCTTGACCCCCCTGATCCCCCTCCCCGATATTTAATTTACAGACCCCCCTTGTGACGCGCAACCCTCCCTCTTTTTTTATTTTATTTTATTTTTTTTTTAGGATCCCTCCCCCCTCCCTCCAAGTCCCTTCACTTATTCCCCTTTTCCTTTTCCCTTTTCCTCTTCCCCCTTTTAATGAGGTGAGAGAAAATTCTCTGAAAAACAAATATGTTAATTATTTACTCTTTGAGCCTCTTCTGATGAGAGTAAGATTCACACAATGATTCTCCCCCTCACTAAGTTCCCTCAGATATGGTGTATTTTCTATGTCTCTTCCTGGGATGTAGTTTCCCTCTTTTTATCACTCCTTCCCCTTTTTCTGAACCGACCTCCTTCCCTTTACTACACCCCCCTTTTTTTCTTTTATATCAGTAAAATCAAATTATCCTTGAGTATTTTTTATATACCCACAACAGAGTTACAGTTCTCAAGGGTTCTGTGTACCTTTTTCTGTTTCTCTTCAGTCTTGTGGATGTAGATCAAATTTTTTGTTTAAGTCTGGTTTTTTTCTTAGAAACATATAGAATTCCTCTGTTTCATTGAATGACCATCTTCTTCCGTGGAAAAAGATGCTAAACTTAGCTGGGTAGTTCATTCTTGGTTGCAGTCCTTGATCTTTTGCCTTTCGGAATATCAGGTTCCAGGCCCTTCTATCTTTTAATGTGGAGGCAGCCAGATCTTGGGTGACCCTTATTGTGGCACCTTGGTATTTAAATTGTTTTTTTCTAGCTGCTTGCAGGATTTTCTCCTTTGTGTGGTAATTCTGCAGCTTAGCCACAATATTCCGTGGTGTTCTTTTTTTAGGGTCTATTTCAGAAGGAGTTCGATGAATTCTTTCCACATCTACTTTCCCTTCTGTTTCTATTATCTCTGGACAGTTCTCTTTGATAATTTCCTGTAAAATAGAATCTAGGCTCTTTTTTTGGTCATAGTTTTCTGGAAGTCCAATAATCCGCAGATTATCTCTCCTAGATCTATTTTCCAGGTCTATAGATTTTCCCAGTAAGTATTTGACGTTGTTCTCTAGCTTCTCATTTTTTTTGTTTTGTTTGACTGATTCTTGGGTTCTCTGTGAATCATTCATTTCTATTTGTTCCATCCTGACTTTTAAGGAGTTATTTTCTTCTTTCACAGTTTTTAGTTCTTTTTGTAAATGCCCAATTTCGTTTTTAAATGAATTATTTTGCTCTATTGAATTTTTTTCCATTTCCCTAATTTTTTTTTTTTGAGAATTATTTTCTTTTTCCAATTCAGAAATTCTATTTTCTTGAGACTTTTTTATCTTTTCCAATTCAGAAATCCTACTTTCCTGTGTTTTTTTAACCTTTTCTAATTCACTAATTTTGTTTCCCTGCATCTCCTGTGAATTCTTTATTTTTTCCAACTCCAATTTCAGGACGTTGTTATTCTCTATCATAACTTCCCTTTCCTTGCCCCATTTTTCTTCGATCTCCCTCAATTTCTTAAGAGCTTCTTCTAGGAGAGAGTTATGTGATGGGGGGCAGGAATCGTTCCCCTTTAGGTTGTTATCTTCTGAATCTTTGCTGTTAACTTCCTCGGGGTTGGGTACCCGCTCTTTCTCTGTATAGAAAGAATCTATAGTTTTTCTAGCTTTTTTGCTCATACTTAAAAAATGTTTTGGGGTCTGTCCCTGGGGTAGGAAATTATTTACTTCTTTACCAGCTTCCTCCCAGACCGGATGGATGCAGCGGCTCCTGCGCCCGCGCTAAGAGAGAGCTCTGGGAGAGAGTTCCCCACCCCCTCCCTGGAAGCGCCTCAGAGGTGATTAGCACTGCTGTGCTTTGAGGGCGTAGAATAGTGAAGACAGCAAGAAGCCCAGCCTATGTGTCCGGGTGGGGAGTGGGTATCTGCAGCAGGTGACGTAAGAAGCCCCTGCGCTCAAACTGGAAGTGTCTGCCAGAAACCGCGGTCCCTAGTTCAAAGGTTCCGCTTCTCTGGGACTTCCTGGAGCTGAGTTCCACTCCCTCCAGCTAAGCTAGGCAGTGTGTGTTGCCTTGGGCCGTATCCACCCACTTGTCAGTCTCTTAACTATTCTCAGGAGGGAGCTGAGGCCACACCCCCTGGTGCCGAGTCTGCCCCCAGGGTGGGGGGGGGGAATCTAATCTGAGTTTTAAAATATTTTGGCTTTCTCTTCTGAACTGCTAAATAATTAGCAGAGAAGAGCTAACAGCCTGTGCCAGATTCCTTTACCTCAGTGGCTTCTCTGATCCCAGAGCCCCTCCCAGCGCAATGGGCGCAGTGTGCCCCTACCCCACCGTCTGTGCTGGTCTTTCTTATTCCTCCCCTGAGAACTGACCTTTCCTGTTGAAACTCCAGATTCTCTTCAGCTGGTAAGTCGTGCTTCCAGTCCTTGTGGTATCTATCAGTCCTGAGCTAATTTTGAGACTTAATTTATCTAATTGGTTGTGAGGGAGTGAGGACGTTCACTGAGTCGTGTGTTTCTTCTCCGCCATCTTGGCTCCGCCCCCTGAATTAGCAATTTTCAAAGAGTGAGAAGACAATTAAAAAAATTAAAAGAGGGCAGCTAGATGGTGTGGCAGATAGAGTATCAGCCCTAAAGAAGGAGGATCTGAGTTCAAATACAGCCTCAGACACTTAATACTTCCCGGGTGTGTGACTTCAGCAAGTCACAACACCAATTGCCTCACAAAACAAAACAAAACCCTAAAACTACACTGAAAAAAATAGGATTTTTCTTTTAGGATTCAGAAGGTACTACAGATTCTGGTATTGCCAAAGTTTGCTTGCTTGTTGATTGATTGGTCGATTGATTGGATGAAAGAGGAATGAAATGAACTAATATTTCATTAGCATAGCTAATTCCTGGTTTAGGAACTTCCTAACACTGAGGCAGACCAACACCCCACTTATAACTTAAAATCTTAAAGACTTGGCTGGAGCACTGAAAGATTAAGTTGCCATGGTTCTACAACCTCAGGGGTAAACCATGAATCTGATTATAGGGCTAGGTATATGTAAAAGATTGCTGAATGAAAAACAAAGTTATTTAAGCATTCTGATTACTTAGATTCTTAGTAACTGGGGGTTTACTTTGTAGATTTTCATGATCTGCCTTCCTTTGGAACTAGGGGACTATTTAATGCATTATTTAGTAACAGGAACTCCCAAGCTTTCTAGGCACTGCTACTACTGACAACAGGTGACTAATACTAGCTTCCTTCAGGGTTCATGTAAAAAAGCAGAACATGTTTTCTTGGAAAATAAACAAGTATACAATGACACGAATGGGTGATTTCTTATCTACAAATAAAAAAAAGTGTTGGAGGGGGGCAGGTTGAAGCACACATCAATGCCCTCATGTAGCTTACAGGCAAGAAGGGAATTAAGACACTCCTAAATAGCTATAATATGATAGATGGTAAGTAAACAGGTGAAACACAAACGCAGTTTTTGTAAGGCCTAATGAGGTAAAAGCCTGCTGGGATAGAAAATGGATTCTTCAAAGAGACAGGATTTGAGGGAATCTTTAAAGGTGGGTAGATATCCAATAGAAAAAAATGGACTGAGATGGGAGGACAGGAATGATCGGAACAGCTGAGCCTAAAGGGACAAAGGCTGGAGTAACAAAAGGCTTATCTATAGGAAGGGAGACATAGAATAATTTGGTTAGGACAGAGAGGATGAAATATAACCATATTACAGTTAAATAATCCACTGATGTGTTGTTCAAATTTTTTCACCAAATGTTTATTAAGCACTCACTGTCTACGAAGGTTATTGAACTAGACATAAAGAGACAAAAAAAGTTCAGTCACAGAATTGTCCTTTACTTAGAACTTTCAGTTTAAGGTGAGGATTAGATTTTTAAAATATCCACCTTTAACTTTAGTTTCCTTCAAAGCTTTTGTTTGAAACCTTTCCTAATCCTCCCATCTATGACTTCCTATAACTGCCATCTTCTCACTTTGTTTCATGGATGTACCTTTTTTTTTTTTTTTTTTTTTTTTTTTATTTTATTTTATTTTATAATTATAACATTTTTTGACAGTACATATGCATGGGTAATTTTTTACAACATTATCCCGTGCACTTACTTCTATTCAGATTTTTTCCCTTCCTCCCCCAAACCCCTCCCCCAGATGGCAAGCAGTCTTATATATGTTAAATATATTACAGTATAATTTAGATACAATATATGTGTGTAGAACCGAATTTTTTGTTGCACAGGAAGAATTGGATTCAGAAGGTAAAAATAACAGTTTACATTCATTTCCCATTGTTCCTTTTCTGGATGTAGCTGGTTCTTTCCATCATTAATCAATTGGAATTGGATTAGCTCTTCTCTATGTTGAAGAAATCCACTTCCATCAGCATACATCCTTGTACAGTATCATTGTTGAAGTGTATAATGATCTTCTGGTTCTGCTCGTTTCACTCAGCATCAGTTGATGTAAGTCTCTCCAACCCTCTCTATATTTCTCCTGTTGGTCATTTCTTATAGAACAATAATATTCCATAACATTCATATACCATAGTTTACCCAACCATTCTCCAATTGATGGACATCCATTCATCTTCCAGCTTCTAGCCACTATGAAAAGGGCTGCCACAAACATTTTGGCACATACAGGACCCTTTCCCTTCTCTAGTAGTTCCTTGGGGTATAAGCCCAGTAGTAGTATGGCTGGGTCAAAGGGTATGCACATTTTGATAACTTTTTGGGCATAATTCCAGATTGCTCTCCAGAATGGTTGGATTCTTTCACAACTCCACCAACAATGCATCAGTGTCCCAGTTTTCCCACAGCCCCTCCAACATTCATCATTATTTGTTCCTGTCATCTTAGCCAATCTGACAGGTGTGTAATGATACCTCAGAGTTGTCTTAATTTGCATTTCTCTGATCAATAGTGATTTGGAACACTCTTTCATATGAGTGGAAATAGTTTTAATTTCATCATCTGAAAATTGTCTGTTCATATCCTTTGACCATTTATCAATTGGAGAATGGCTTGATTTCTTATAGATTAAAGTCAATTCTCTGTATATTTTGGAGATGAGGCCTTTATCAGAACCTTTAACTGTAAAAATTTTTTCCCAATTTGTTACTTCCCTTCTAATCTTGTTTGCATTAGTTTTGTTTGTGCAGAAACTTTTTAATTTGGTGTAATCAAAATGTTCTATTTTGTGATCAATAATGGTCTCTAGTTCTCCCTTGGACACAAACTCCTTCCTCCTCCACAAGTCTGAGAGGTAAACCTTCCCATGTTCCTCCAATTTATTTATGATTTCGTTCTTTATGCCTAAATCTTGGACCCATTTTGATCTAATCTTAGTATGTGGTGTTAAATGTGGGTCCATGCCTAGTTTCTGCCATACTAATTTCCAGTTTTCCCAGCAGTTTTTGTCAAATAATGAATTCTTATCCCAAAATTTGGGATCTTTGGGTTTGTCAAAGATTAGATTGCTATTTTTATTCACTATCTTGTCCTGTGAACCTAACCTATGCCACTGATCAACTAGTCTATTTCTTAGCCAATACCAAATGGTTTTGGTGACTGTTGCTTTATAATATAGCTTTAAATCAGGTACACTTAGACCACCTTCCTCTGACTTTTTTTTCATTAGTTCCCTTGCAATTCTCGACCTTTTATTCTTCCATATGAATTTTGTTGTTATTTTTTCTAGGTCATTAAAATAGTTTCTTGGGAGTCTGATTGGTATAGCACTAAATAAATAGATTAGTTTGGGGAGTATTGTCATCTTTATTATATTCGCTCGGCCTATCCAAGAGCACTGAATGTCTTTCCAATGATTTAAATCTGACTTTATTTTTGTGGCAAGTGTTTTGTAATTTTGCTCATATAATTCCTGACTCTCCTTTGGTAGATATATATGGATGTACCTTTTTATAAATATACATATTGGGGTAGGTAAGGAGCACTGGGCTAGGAATTAAGAAGACTTCTTTTCCTGAGTTCAAATCTAACTTCAGACACTTAGTAGCTGGGTGATCCCTGGCAAGACACTTAACCCTGCTTACCTTAGTTCCTCCTCTATAAAATGAGCTGGAAAAGGAAATGGCAAACCGCTTTAGTATCTTTGTCAAGAAATCCCAAAATGGCATCAAAAAAGTCAGACATCATTGAAATGAGAGAAAAACAACATGGGATGCACATTATCTCCCCTGGCTAGACTAATCTCCATGAGGGTAGGGATTGTTTTACTTGATATTCAAAATATTTTTCCCCCCAACACTTAGTACAATATCTGGCACATAGCTGTGAGGTAAATAGTGAGATACAAAATAAAGCACTATGCCAAAAGCACAAAGTCCGGAAAAATTGTTCAGTTGGATTGTGTAGGATGAGCTGGAAATTAAGAGGCAAAGATAAGGACTAGGAAAGCAATTCCAGGGATAGGAAATTATATGAGTAATATATTTGGGGAGTGAAGGGGAACAGAGAGCATTCTTCTTTGGCTGGAGAATAGTATTCATGGAAGAAAATATATAGGGATCAAAGTTGGAAAAAAATAGCAGCACAAGCTTATAAGGACCTTGAATGCCTGGCTAAAAAATATGAACTTTATCACTGTAGAAAGTCATTAGAATATTCCATATTCTCTGAATTTTATCTAGAATTCTAGTTAGGACTTAATAAGCTTATCCTTATGGAATACAGTTTCTCTAGTTCCCCTTAAAGATTTGGGACTATATGTTGCATTGGAGGACCATTATACACTCATCTTTAAAGTTCTTAGAAACTGAGTGGATGCCCATCAGTTGGGGGAATGGCTGAATAAATTGTGGTATACGAATGTTATGGAATATTATTGTTCTGTAAGAAATGACCAGGATGATTTCAGAAAGGTCTGGAGAGACTTACATGACCTGATGCTGAGTGAAATGAGCTGAATCAGGAGATCATTGTACATGGCAACAGCAAGATTATATGATGATCAATTCTGATGGACGTGGATCCAATGATCTTGTGATGAAGAGAGCAATCTGCAACCAGAGGGTGGGGATGTGGGGACTAAGTGTGGATTACAACATAGTATTTTCACTATTTTGTTGTTATTGTTTTGTTTCTCATTTTTTTTTCCTTTTGGATCTGATTTTTCTTATGCAGCATGGTAAATATGGAAATATGTATGGAATTATTGCTCATGTTTAACATATTAGATTACTTGTTGTCTAGGGAACAGAGTGAGTGGGATGGAGGGAGGGATAAAACTTTGGAACACAAGGTTTCACAAGGGTAAATGTTGAAAACTTTATTTGCATATATTTTGAAAATAAAAAGCTATTATTAAAAAATCTTTAGGGAAAAAAAGAACTAAAGTTTTTATGATGATCAAGGAGACCTTACCCTTTTTCTTACTAAATTCATTCTCTGAGTCCCACTTTGGTCAAAGAAAATTAGGGGCTTTTCCCCTACCTTTATAAACTCAAGAATCTATAATCCAAAAATTCCAATGAGAAAGTTAGAAAAAAAACAGAACTATTAATGATAATGGTTTATAGTGTGAATTCTATTTTCCTCCCTTTCTTTTTAGGAACAAAGAAACATTAGTGTAGTTTGCTCTCCTAGTTCCTGCCACTGAGACTTTGTATAACTAAGAATGGAGGTTAATATTTTTTAATATATCATAGACCCTTTTGGCAGGTCAGTAGAGCCTAGGCAGCCATGTTTTTTAATGTATAAAATAAAATACATAAAATAAAAAGGAAAACCAATTATACTGAAATTTAGTTTTCAAAAAGTATTTTTTAAAACAAGCTCAATTGAGAATCTCTAAAGAATCTCATCACAAATTCCCAGTATTCAGAGATTGGAGGCACATTACAAACCCCTGAATATAGCTCTTTCATTTTATAGATGATGAAACTAAGACCCAGAGCAGTTAATTGACTTGATGATCAAAAGCAATAATATATAAAAATACTTCACAAATCATAAAATATTATATTTCTTTGTAGCCTCAAGTTTGAAAATGCTCCTTGATTTATCATCATACATTACAAGATCATAAAGTTAATAAGTGTCTTTTTTAATTCCTGATCAAATCCCTTTCCACAATTCCATATTCCTTTTTATTACCATTAGCCCAGGGAAATATGCACTTAAATATCCCACAAGCCAATTTCTTCTATAATTTGAGGATTTATTTCAAAGCATAAGGTTTGTCCTAAATTTCATAAATTGGGTAAATATCTTCTCTTAATACAATTTTATGTAAGGAGAGGGAAGCTTAAATATTTACACTAAATGTTATGTGGCGTGTAGACATTCCCACATAGTACATTTATAATCTGAATGTGAAAAGATTGGGATGTAGTTTTCAAGGATAACAATCTTGAGAGTGTGGCAAAGCTGCACTGTTTCTACTTAAAAAAAATAAAGGTCATTTAAAAACAATCCGAAAGTCTCTTTCCAGCCACCATAACTGCTTCATGCCTGGACCATAATAACAGGATCCTACCTCACATTTCTAGGCTCTTTTGCTCAAACATCCAGAGGGACTCTTTCTTTTTTTAAAAACCAGGTCAATAAGCAAGTCAAAAATGTATGATTGCATAAAACATATATTTAGCATTGGATGAGACCATTACATTTATCCAGGCTAACTGCTTCATTTTTCCAACAGGGATACTTATGCAGAAAGGTACTATAATTTATCAATGTCACTTAGATATTAAGCAGGATAGCTAAAATGAGAATAATAAAATGGATTTATTTGATAGAATCAATCCAATGAGAATAAATAAATAACAAAATGAGAATAAATGAGTTAGATTTTCTAACTCCAAATCCAGTAACCTTTACTTTCTACCATGTTACCTGCTACTCTTGTGCATGATTTTCTAAGAGCTCCCAAAATAACTTCCAACTGTTTATTTTTATGTTGGTTCACTATATCTGGAATGTCCTCTTCTCTTTACTGAACCTAACAAATGTTCTTCATCTTTCAAAGTCTGAATTAAGTCCTAACAGTTCCATGAAAAACTTCCCTAAGACTTTTGGCCCTCACTGATTCATTATATCAAAATGTGGTTTCCAGAGGTTCTCAGGGATCTTTGTTTTACCTGTATTTTATACCATTTTAATCAAAAAAACTTACACAAACATCAAAGGAATTAGCAAGTTTTAGCCTAAATAGTAAGAGACTTTGAAAAAAAAGGTATGAAGAAATTGAGAACTTTATGCTGATTAATGAATAACTGCCATATACAAGAGTTTAAATTTGTTCTTCTTGCTCCCAATGAGTAGATATTGAAAAAAAGCAAGTTTAGCCAACTTAGCCAGGTAGAAGAAAGACCAACCTAGAAACTCAAAGATATTCAAATGAGAAATGGACTACTTTAGTCATAGTAAATAAGAAAAAAAGGAAATGGTACACCCTCCAGTTTCTTTGCCAAGAAAACCCCATGGATGGTCCATGGGATCACAAGGAGTTAGAAATAAATTCATGACTGAAGAATACAACAACAAAGTTTTTCCTGCTGGAGTTTTCTTTTTCAATATTTGAAAGCTCAAACCTTTGTCATTTAGGGTATAGCAGAAATACTTGCCTAGAATAATTTAGACTAAGTGGTTTCCAATTTTAAATCCTATAAAAATAATCTGTGATTCTCCCTCTTTATCCTTTCTGAACCAGTTCAGCATTTATTGTTTGATCCACTTAAGTTAGCCAATAATAATTATGTAAGAAATAAAGACTTGAAAGGGACTTCACAAATCATCTCTAGTTCAACCCCTTTATTTTACATATAAGGAAACTAAGGCACAACTAAGTTGGATAACTTTCTTAAGGTCATAAAGATAATAAATCATAGATTCACGCATCTAGAGCTAAAAAATGATATGAGGCTATCTAGTCCAATACTCTTACAAATTTAGGAAAGAGTAGGGGCCATTACATGACTTGCCAAAGATCATGCAAGTAGTAAATATCGGAGGGGATCTGAATCATATCCCACGACAAATTCAACCTTTCTATTATACAATCCTTTTGCTGTTCTTGTTCAGTCTCTGAGACTCCATTTGGGGGGATTTTCTTAGCAAAGAAAACTGGAGTGGATGACCATTTCCTTCTCCAACTATACCATGCTACTTCTATAATTATAGAAAAATATTGGCATCTATATTTAAAGTTTCTAAGACATTAAAAATATATATATGTATACACATATATACACACACTTATATACATATATATTATATTCTTTGCTCCTTCCAGCAATCTCTTATTACTGTGTAATAGGGATTATTCTTATCTTTCTTACTCTAATATAAGCCCCTTGAGGACAGAAAATCCATCTTTTCCAATTAACCTTCCTAGACCTCAGGAGAATGAAAAAAACTATGTTTATTAACTAACTGATTATATTACATAGCATCATAGATATAATCTGGACTATTTACATGCACTAATTGGAATTTTTAGAATAGTACATAATCTTATTTACATGGCGTATTAAGTTTTAGCACTTCGCATTTACAGAGTGTTTTCCCCACACTGACCTTGTGAAGAAATAAGGATAAATATTATTTTTCCTATGTTACAGACCAGGAAACTGAGGCCTAGAGTAATGAGACTTATAGTCACATGTAAGATGGATTTTAAAGCTGTCTCAAAATTCAGCAATTTTATCAAGGATTTTTTATATGGTAAAGATATTGCACTAGCTGATTTGTGTGTATAAGTATGTACAGAAAGTACTTTCTCTATATATCAAGGAAAAGGAAAAAAAGCCATCCAAAATTAAATTAATGTGTGTGAATGTCACCTGACATAGCACATGCCAAGTGTGTTAAGAAGTCATATCTCCTTATAGCAATGCCGTCTGTCCAAGAGGCAGAAAATAGACTTGGTAACAAAGTGAAAATAAACATAATTAGGAGCTCAGTGGTTATTTTGTATTTTTCAAAATTCCTTTTATACTTTTGCTTAAGCATTTGAAGTTTGCAAGGTTTTTTTTTTAATAGCACACAATGAAAAATTCTAAAACCAGGCTTCAAACCAGCTACCCAGGGGAATCCAAATTCTTGGCAACAAAAGCAGTTGAGAAAACAAACAGAAAAACACAATGTGTCCGTGTTCAACTGGAAAAATTAAGATCCCTAGCTCAGGCCCCCATCAGCTCCTGCCAATTGAGCTTCTGGCTTCCATACTGCCCTCTCTCTCCAATCCTCAGCTCAAGCACTTTAAATGGTCAGGTGGCTCCCAATTGTCTCTAGGATGAAAGACCAGACTTTTCTGCACATTGTGTTTGGCTCTAGAACCTTTCATAGTAAGGTCCTAACTTCTATTACTTTCCCCTCATTGCCTCTATGAACCAACTGAGATGGGCTACCTTGTATTCCCCACCTGGGACATTCTAAATCTCATCCCTATGTTTTGGCATGGGCTGTCTCTGCTTTGGCTGGAGTGCTATCCCTGCTCACCTCCAGCATTTAGGATCCATAATGCCTTTCAAAACTCAGGCCATGTCAGCTCAAACATAATAGCTTTCTTGACCCCTCCCACCCCTCTAGAAACTGTTTTGCATTATTTTACATGGACTTTGTTTTTACTTGTGTCCATTTTAAAATTAGCAAAGGATATTACACATATTATCTCAATACTCCACCTCAAAACTTATAGATAGGTTTCTTTACTCCCATTTTACAGATAAGAAAAAAAAAAGAGAGTATATTCAAGCAAGGGAGACATCTCCAATATATGGAGATATATCGATATTATATGGAAATATTTATCCATATTAATACTGCTTTAGATGTATATGTAAGTACATGTATATATATATACATATACATATATATATATATATATATATATACACACACACACATATCTATATCTATATAGATATAGGTATAAATCTCTGTCTCTCTCTGTATCTGTTTCTCTGTCTCTCTGTAACCAGAGATAACCAGATTGTTGAGCTTTTAGTTTGTCTTCTTTAAACTTAACTACTACCCAAATTAAGAGTGACTCAACCTCTTCTTAAGGATGATTGCAAATTGAATTTGTAAATCAGTGTTGCTCTTACAGAAAAGGCTCTAATGTCATTACTCGGTCTGTATCCCAAAGAGACTACAAAAGAATGGAAAGAACCCACATGTGCAAAAATGTTTATGGCAGGGATTTTTGTTGTTGTTGTTTGTTTGGTGTTTTTTTTTGGTGGCAAGGAATTGAAAACTGAATGGATCCCCATCAGTTGAGGAATGGCTGAATATGTACAATCATTTTAAACATATCCATATTAGTCAAGTTGTGGAAAAATTTTTGTTGTTAATAGTATTTTAAACATATTAACAATAACAATACCCTCACACAAGAAAGTTAGAGGAAACAGACTCATAGTAGATATAATGGCTAAATGGTAAAATAATAATAAGTTATTATTAAGCAAGAGAGAGAGGAGAGGGAGGAAGATATAGGGAAAGGTAGAAAGAGAGGGAGTGAGAAAGAGAGAGGGTAAGTAATGCTGTCTTATTTGCAGGGAAAACAATGGGACAATATGCTTGTCTAGAAGCAATGATTCATGTTTTCCTATAGTTCATCTTGCTGTCTCCAAACATACAAAGGAGCTAAATGGTGCAATGTAGAGAGAACTAACTTTCAGGTCAGGTTATCAAGGTATATGATTCTGAGCAAGTCACTTAATTTCTCTTGGCCTCAGTTTTCTTATGTGTAAAATGGATTCAATGGCATGTAAGGAAAATTTTCCATCTAATTCTATGTATCTGTTGAGCAAAGCCTTACTTTGACATGGTAATGATAAATGGTACATTAACCTTCGAAAGCTAGGATGGCTTATCATAACTGTATTTACTCCCCCTTTTCCCTAAAAGCTGTTGTTTCTGAAGTTGTATTTAGTCCTGAAGCAAAAGTCTTTCCTTTTAAAAATACCTAGACAGGTGGCTGAACATAAGGCAAGCATAATGACCAAGTTTGCTTGGCAACTTAGAAGAGATGTGAAAATGTACCTTCCTCCCTTCTTTGAAGTTGTGACTGTGGAAATGAAGCATAGTCTTGACTGATGTATTGGCTAATTTTCTTTCACAATTCTTCTTCTTAATTTCAAGAGATGGCTTTCACAGTGAGATATTAAGAGATATTTTGGGAAATTCTAAAATTTACTACAGAGACAGGCACAGAGGGGGGGAGAGAGAGAGACAGAAAAAAGAGAGAGAAAAGAGAGAGAGAAGAGAGAGGAGAGAGAAGAGAAAGAAGAGAAAGAGAAGAGAGAGAAGAGAGAGAGGAGAGAAGAGAGAAAGGAGAGAGTGGAGGGTAAGGAGGGAAGGGAGGGGCAGGGAGAGAGAGAGGAGCAAGGAGAGAAATGAGGTTCTGTTGAGCTGAGAAGAAAACAAGCAGACAATCAGAAAGCCAATGAGGAGCTTTGTGTTGTACAAATGGACCAATAATATTCAAGACTATTGTCCAAATACAAACAAAACACATGGGGGTTTTCCTCCTTCTTGGGCTTCTCTGTTAAATTTCTGTGTGTGCCCATTTTTGCCCACTCATACTAAGTGTATTCATCAGAGAGAGTATAACCCTCTCCCCAGGGTTTTATATGTAAACTTTAATACATTTATTATTCCTGAATTTACTTTAACCTGGGAGTTCTAGTGATGTTACCAGACTCAACTTGTTGCTAATTATATGATTATGTTTCAGATCTAAAAGTGTAATCATGATGAATGGTTGGTTTATATAAATGGCAGCACACTGGGTCAGGGGTGGAGATGGTTACAAATGGGTTGAGAGTCACAATAGTGAGTAACAAGAAGTATATGTATCTCCTATAACAGAGTTATTCTAAGACAATTTGGGTGTACCCTTTGTGAAAGCATTTGGAGTAGAGGAGTCAACCCAGAGAGTGAATAGGTATATACACATCCAGGTGAGAAACATGAAGAAATATAATGTGGGCATAGACACACCATCCATGTGTTAAATTAAGTCGAATTTGAACATAGCATATTGCCTATAGCACCACCCTCTTCATTTTTGCTCTAAAACATATCTTGGATGATTGTGAAAAATATATTTTCTAAAGTCTGTTTCTTTTTCATCATAACTTTATCAAGTCCACCTTTTCTGACAGTTTGTTTAAATCTATAATTTCCTTGTTATTTATCCTTTAGTGCATTTTGTCAAGTTCTAAAGGAGGAATATTAAATTCCCCTCCTATTAATATATTACTGTCTTGGAATATTTTACATTTCCATTAGTCTTTCAAGTATGCACTTCCTATGATATTCCTTTTACAAATGTATAAGACCAATTCTGTTTCAATACTTATGGAGCTTTTAGACCTAATATGATTTTCTCATTTGCCTTTTTTGATGTGGTATGAACTTCTATTTTATCCAAAATTAGGAATGAACTAATGATTTCTTAGATTCACTTCTAGGTCCTCACTTTAAGGCTGCATATGCCCCTTGTGCATTCCACGTCACTAGTTATGTTTTCTAATCCATCCCACAACATTCTTTGTGCTTTACAAGATAGCCTCAATTAACATCTGTAGTTATATTAAGCTTTGCTTTTATTCCAACATTATCATTTTGTTTTTGTCAGCATAAGATACAGCAGAGCTTCTACCAAACTAAATCTAGTCTCATAGATATAATTTTTTCTCTCCTACTCATATCACAGAGCTTCCAGGATTCTGCCTATTGATATATGTTCTAAACTTTCCTAGCTTTAACTTAATAGCAGAGAGGGATATGGTCTAGGAACCACCTTATCTCTACTGTACCCCACCCCCACATCACTATTCATCAGTTATAGAGCCTAAATTCCAAATGTGATAATTCTTTCCACCTTCCATCTTTTCTACTTATGTGAAATTTTACCTACTTAATGTTTCTTCAATGTCTGTTTTAAAAGATAGGACATCAAAAATATTTTCATTCATTGTAGCATACAAAATACTTTGAATCATCATTGATTCCTGAATTTAGTCTTGCTTACCCTGTTATGCATCTGATTTGTGGTCAGTTTACAAATCCAAAAGTTACAACACTGAGCTTTTTAATTTGTTTTAATTTTACTTTGGTGGGAAGTTGTTGAATTATATGTTTAAATTATCCCACCTTTTTCTCATAGAAGAATATTTTCAGTTTTTTTGGAAAGGCAAATCTGGAGTGATGACCAATTTCCCTTGATTTTCTTTTTTGACTTAGTGTTTTCTTAGGTCTTCCTTTTGTTTCCAGTCATGAATGAGTAAACGAGGACAGCTTGAATGAACCCCTTTTGATGTGTAACTTGTATCTTCACGTCTGCTACTCTCTTTTTCACTGAAGCTCTGGAGATTGTCAACTATTTTTTTCAGGATGTTATAGTAGGGTTTCTCTCTGAAGTCACCTTGTGGATACTATTGATATTCACGGTGCCCTCTGAATTCAGTATTCCAGGGATATTTCTTTTGTGTGATTGCCTGAAATATTGCCTTCATTTTATCTGATTTTTCATATTTATCTGAGGCAGCAATAGTCTTCAAATAATTCAGTCCTTTGGATTTCTTCTTTTCCTCCATAGGAAATCTAAGATTTTCATGTATACTCTTTTTGTTGACTTCATTTTCTTTTGCTATTTGATCTAGCACATTCTGGTTTTCTATTTGAGAGAGTTTCTTCCTTAAAATAACTGATGACTTGTTTAGAAAGACCACTGATCGTGCCAAACTGCCAAGTCTCGTGTTCAACCTTTTCTGCTCTCCTTTCAATGTCTTTACATTCATTTTTATGAATATTAGTTGTTCTTCCATTTCAACTATTGGGCTGATTATCAAGTCAGAAGCTACTTGCTGTGGGCTCACAATTGATTCAGAGCATGTTTTGGTGAAAGGTGTTGGATGAAATTTTACTTCTGGAGACTCATTATTTTCCTTAATAGTAGCATGTTTATAGGATGCATTAAAGCTCTCCACTTTCTTTAGCTTACTCATTTCTTCATTTGCTTTCCCCCCCCCAATTTTCTAAGAGATGATTTTTATCAACTAGGATTTTGCTCCTTTCCTTTTAGTTTCCTTGTTGCTCCCATGTCTCATGTTGCCTTGGTTATGATTTTGAGGTGACAAAAGGGAGCTGGGCTGTACATGATCACTCAGCCATTTTGTCAGAATTCCCCCTTGCATTTAGGTTGTTTCTATGGGTACATTATTATTTTCCTAGGGCTTGAAATAGAGGGAACATAATAATGAGCCCCACCTCTTATTATGTTTTAGTCATAATAATCAGTCTTGAAAAAGGGAGTAGTTTGAGGTATGGACTTTGTTAAAATGATTGGATCTCCTTGATTCAAACCTGGGGCTTTCCATACAACTGCAATGACCTTCAGATCTGGCACAGAAGTCAAAATTCAGAAGCAAACATTTTTAATTTAGCAGTCGGGAAACTTGAAAGTAGCTGACAAAGGCATCGGAAAGAAGGAAAATGATAGGACCTGAAAAATATCTGAAATAGTGGGAATGGCACAGAAGGGTTCTTGTGTCTACAGGGAGTACTTTATTTTCTTTTCTGTCCTCTATCACTTCTTTTCTGGGTCTTACAATAAATGACCTTCTGTTACTCTTTTTAACTCTATAGAACAAAAAAAAAAATCTTTCAGTCACAAAGGCTCATATCCTCCAGAAATTTGTCATCGCCTCAGTGTCATTTTGTTAGGGCTATATAGTGTTAGTGTTTTTGTATGAATATACATTTTGTATGTATAGACAATCCATTGTCAAATATTGTTTCTACCTTCAGATATGTTTCCTCCTCTCCAGTAGCACAATTGCCATCTTTGCTAGACCCTAATAACCCTTTATCTGAATTATTGCAACCTCAAGGCTCCTTCCCCATCTCTATTTTGGAGAGTTTCTTCCTTAAAATAATCGATAACTTATTTAGAAAGACCACTGATCGTTCCAAACTCTCAAATGCAAAACAAAAAAGATTTTCCTAAAGTTTAGGTTTTCCCATATCATCTCAAAATTCTAGTGTCTCCCTATTATCTCCAGGATCAAATATAAAATCACCTGGCAGGTAAAGGAAACTCCTCTCTTTATGCTCTTTGATACAATTATAATGGCCTATCTGTTAATCCTTTCACATGACATTACATGTCCTGAATCTGTATCCTTTTTCTGTCCCCCACATGTGAAATGTTCAATTTAATTCTTGGCTTTGCTGCTTTCAAAACTCAAAACTTTCTTGATTCTCCTAATTACTAATACCTTTCTCTCTCAGATTGCTTCCCATCTACTCTTTATATATTTATATATAAAACAATATGTGTTGTTTTCCCCTTTAGAACCCGAGTTTCTAAGGTCTATCAAACTCTGCATACCCCTTGATCCAGAAGTGTTGCTACTGGTCCTGTATCCCAAAGAGATCATAAAAAGGGGAAAGGACCCACATGTGCAAAAATGTTTATAGCAACCCTTTCTATGGTGGCAAAGAACTGGAAACTGAGTGGATACCCATCAGTTGGAGAATGGCTGAATAAATTATAGTATATGAATGTTATGGAATATTATTGTTATATAAGAAACAATGGGCAGGATGATTTCAGAAAGGCCTGGAGAGACCTACATGAACTGATATTAGATGAAGGAGCAGAACCAAGAGAATATTGTATACACCAGCAACAATATATGATGATCATTTCTGATAGAGATGATTGTTCTCAACAATGAGGTGATTCAGGCCAGTTCATACTCTATATACAGTGTTGTCTTCCAAGTTTGTATCTTCTGCTACTCTGTGATAAGGAAAAGGGAATAGTGTAGAGAATATGAGCTCTGAAAGAACTGGACAGTTAGTCTAATATTCCTGATACAATCTCCTTTTTCTCCTAAAGTTTTAGAGAAAATAAGTAGGCTCCCTATCCTTATTACAGAACTCTTAAAAGAAGGAAGCTCCTGCTTCCAAATTAAATGAAATAATATTTGTAAAGGGCTTTGCACAGTGCTGGCATGTGGTAGTCACTATATAAATGTTTATTCCCTTCCCTGCTTACCCCTTCTCCTTCAGCCATATTCCATACTGGGGATATTTGCCATCTTACATTAAAAAGTTCACTTCCCTTAAACCTCATTCACTATTGCTTATCACCTTCTCTTTTTCCCCCCTTTACTGTGCATACACTTCTTCCCTTGGATCTTCTAGAATCCTAGTTTTTAAAACTTCCCTTCCATTTCTTCACTTCTCCATATTCTTAAATACATGAAAATCTGGATCTCTTAAGAACACATCATCCCAAGAGAAACATGTTTTGTAATTACTGTCCTTTCTTTCACAACAGATCAGGAAAAAAAATTAGGTAGTCTTTGAAGCTTTTCTCCATTTCTAGGTTCTCCAACTTCTGCCATGACAGTAGAACAGCTTCTCTTTTAAAATTCATGGTAAATATATCACTGTACTGGGTTCTCATTAAACACATCTACCAGACCTGAGAGAAGACATTCTTACATTTCACTTAAGACAGTCAGTATTGGTCCTCAGCTCATTGCTGGAAGTTAGGATGTTAATATAATATGGACTAAATTTCTTATCTGTTGATATATGTCCTATTTGGGCATCTTGAGGGCAGGGGCTATTTTTCATCTTGTCTTTGTATTTTCAAGATTAGGCACAAAGCCTTGCACAATAGAAGGTGATTAATAAATGCTTGTTGTTTAATTTAATGTAGGTAACCTTAGTAGCAGGGATCAAAAAAGCAAACTAAGGAAATCCAGATATAAAAGAGGAAATTTTGACAATAATTGGGTTAAAGTATTTGATTAGAGTTCATCTAGGGAACAGGAATAAAATAAAAACTAATAATATGAGACATATAAACAACAATTTTAAACAAATGTGTAGTCAGAACGAGAGGAAAAATAAGAAATATTTTAGAAGTGTCTTTAACAAAGGAAAAATTATTGTAATCAGGATCTTGGATGAGGCAATAATAAAAAACTGATAATGTCAAAGAGATAAATGTGAAATTTATGTTATGCTCACAGACAACATAAACAATGAAAATATTAGCTGTACATACTTACTTTCATAAAATCTAGGTGAATTTTTTTTAAAAACTACATAGCTACTAATTCAAAAGATAAGTTGTCAGACTTTAGTAATCCTATCTCAGAACTAAATAACTCCGCAAAAAAGAGCTTAAAAAGAAGAAAAATTTAGAATTGAACAAATTGTTGTCTGAACAGGAATCAATACATATTTTTCAGCATCATATTGTATTGTTGCCAAAACTGATTCTGAGGCAAAGAATAAAGGCATCAAAAATATAAAATTACAAATATGGTAACATTTTTATAGACCATAAAATAATATTAACAAAAAATAAGTGAAATATGAGGAAAAGACAATTCTAAATGGTGATGAAATGATGGTTTCCTGAATGGGTACGTTGAGGAAAATATTATAGAAATAATAAAACAATTATATTAGATTTAACAATAACAATTAAAAATAAAAGTAGACCAAATTTGGGAGAACTTAATTAAAGCAGTCTTCAGGAAAAAATGTCTTAGAAAACATAAAATTTCAAAAGAGCATCAGTGAATGGAGAATACAATTTTAAAAGTCTAGAAAACAAATTAGTGGACCTAAACATCAGATATAAAAAAATCTTGAAAATTAGTTCAGAAATAGAACAATTTAGAAAATTAAAAGATTATTGAATTCAGAAATAAAATTGTTTTTAAAGACTTTCAAAATTGATATCTGATCATGGGAGAGGAAAGTAAAACTATAGAAATAAAAAATGAATAATATAAATTCACAACAGAGAGGAAATGTTACTATTTTTCCCAAGAAAAATTGATCATTACAAAGAAATTAATGAATGAAACTTTAAAAAAATAATAATTCCCAAACAACCCAATATTTATCTTAAGCTACCTAATCTTGGAAGAAGAATTAAAGCAAACCATAAATGAATTTTCAAAGAAAACAACTGTGGAGTGCATGGATTTATAAGAGTGTCATATGAAACATTTAAAAAATAGTTAATTCCTGTTACAAAAACCGTTTGTCAAAACACAAAGTACTCTGCCCAAAAACTCTTTGTGTAAAAGCTATGCATTTGATACTCAAAAAAAGATAAAGAGCATATAAGTTATTTTCAATAATGAATAGTGCAGTAAAATCTTTACATTCTCACAAAACTAAAAAGAAAAATATACAAAAAATAATACTCAATGACAAAGTTAGAGCCATACTGGAAATGATGATAATTCAATATTAAGAAAATCATTAGCAGATTAATAATATAAATTATAAGGATTACCAACAAAATCATAGTTTTATTTTTAATAGGAGCAGTTACCTTGGGAAAAAATACACTACTCATTTATCTTAAATAAATGACAACAACATTTAACAGTTTAAGCCCTGAATTAGTCCTATGTGTTCTAAAACATTTTGCAATGAAGAGATACCAAAAACTTTCCCAGTACCAGCACAGAGAATATTACAAACTGTATCATGCTGTCTAAGCCCTCAAAACTACTCTTCCAAAATCCACCATCAAAGAAAAGAAACTCTTGCTTCCCTACACCAACTGAGCATGAAACTATGTTTGTATATTTGTGTGCACATGTGTACACATTCATGGAAAGACTGATACTGTCACTTCAGTACTGGCCCTTTAAAACTAGCTAGAATTTCTGATCAACTGAAGATCTATCTATATATGGAATGGAATCTAAGATTCAACCAACAATACTTTGAAATGTTGGCAGTTGGTGATTAGTGGAAGGGTAAGTTGAATCTAAGAAAAATATATAAAGGAAATGAAGAAGCCTGCCTGAAAGTATATGAGAACAAAGACAAGAAATGAAAGTATAAATAAGGGGAAAATGGGAAGGTTTTTTTTTCAGGAGAATAAGGATGTAACAAACACCCCTAGGTATTTAGAAGGGGAAAAATAGATGAAATTAATTACCTCAAGAATTACAAGGATAGTGATCAGTAACAAAAGTCAGCGTCTGAATTATTCTGTCATTCCATAATAAGAATTCAGTAATGTAATTTAGTTTTTAATGTTGTAAACTAAAAATTATACATCAGAGGGCATATTATCATCAGCAAAGAAAGGTCTGCTAAAAAGCATCTACTTGCAAAGGTAGGAATTCTCTCTCTTTGAGATATAGTCTACAACTCACATTCTTCTTTGATATCAAATTCTGAGAAAATTTTGTAAGATAGCTAGGAAAGATGATTATAGAGGAAAAAGGAAAAAGGTCAAGTTAATATTGCTCTTGATCGTGGCCATGTTTGCAGCCTTTCAATTCTTTTAATAAATTTTCCCTTCAACTTATTCCTGAACTCCTATACAGAGCAGAATAGTTTATCAAACTATTATTCTTTGTATTGATGAACTAGCATATATTAAGTGCCTACTATGTGCCAGGCACTATGCTAAGCACTTAGTGTACAAAGAAAGGTAAAAAGGAAAAAAGAAAAAAACTATGAGCAAGAAAGATATATTCAGGATAAATTGAGAGTTATCACAGAAGGAAGCCATTAAAATTGAAGAGGACTGAGCAAGGCTTTTTACAGAACATCTATTTTAATTTCCTCTCATTTATCAAGTAATCAATTGTCATTACAGTTAAAATTCTTACTGTGTAACAATTTTGATAAAATATCTGGAGTTCTATGATTCCTTATTTTTTGTCAGACAGTGACAAACTTGAGTTTCTAACTGAGAAGATGAGATGAGTATTCAAAGGAAAAGCTACATACAAGCACAGCGTGGATCCCAATGGGAATACAGTGATGCCTTAGGAGTACCTCAAGACCCCCGACGACGGTCAACACACCCCCATGGAAAGCATGGAAGACGACAGGAGCAGAAAATTGTAGTTCCCCAAGTTCCACGAAAAAGTTATCTACATTTTCTGGAAGAGAAACGAAGACTACAATTTAAAAAATTCCTTCTCCACAGATTATTTCTTGTGGGCAAGCTATCAGGAGATGCAGATAAGAAAATGATTACTGAATATTATGAGCAGCTATATCAATATATACTCAAGGTTCATTTAGGAGAACACGTTACTGGAATGTTCCTTATATACCCTACCACCATTCTACACATCCTGGAAAGTTCCACTGGGACACTTTACCGAATTCTTCAAGACTATGTTTCTCATGAAGAAAATGAAGGAGAATTTTTTCTCCAAGATCTGAAAATTTTAGTTATATCTCATAACATTCCAACAAGACTCTTCATGCAATGGTACACCTCTGTGGTCACTGTACCAGTGATGTACCTGGAAGATATCACACAATCACAATCTAAAACCGAGGTGGTCACAGAATGCCTCACTCTGGTGCTCAAGCTGGGCATGTACCTTTTAAAGAATGTTAAAGTGGGCACTAAGGGACCAGGAGACAACCTTCACAACCTTGTGCCTGAACTTCTACTTCCTGAAGAAATCATAAAGTATCTGTGCAAAGATGAAGACTTCTTGACCCCAGCAGAATTTTTAAGAATGTATGACAAGCCTATTCATGTGACGCTGGATGCAGAAGTTGTGTGGCCTGCCCCCGTACCTCTTTAGGATGAAGATGGATTTCTTTAGATCATTTTACTCACATTGACATAGTAAAGCAATATAACCAGAGCATTTTTAATTATTTGAAATAGAATAATAATTTATAACATAGTCACTTGTTTGCTGATATGAGTAAATAAATTCATACAACACAGAAATTTATATTTATTTCCTTTTTACTACCTGTATAATTGCCATGAAATTATTTTTCAAAATATGTTAAGACAGTAATTTTTCCATTTATTCACAGTCTCAGACTTAGACAATAAAGATGAGACAGATTGTTATTGTTCAGTTATTTTGGTCTCTTGGTGACGGAGATACTGGAAGGGTTTGCCATTTCTTTTTCCAGATCATTTTACAGAGAAAGAATGTGAGACAAACAGGATTAATGAACTTGTCCAAGGTGACATTGCAAGGAAGTTTCTGAGAACAGATTTGAACTCAAAAAGATTAACCTTTCTGACTCGATCTAATATTCTAACCACTGTACCACTTAAAATGCCCAAGAACTAGATTATGTCAGATTTAATGTTTGTTGAGTAAGGTTGGGGAGGAACAAGTATACTCAGCCTATATTATAGGGGGTATTATAAACTTTTGAAATTCCTTGGGAGGGCAATCTGGTAGTAAAGAGTAATACTTTATTAGGAATATGCTCAGATAGTTATGCATACAATGGGTTTTATAGTTTAAATTTACATAATCATCAAAAAATGCCAATAGCCTAAATACCTAATAAAGATAATTGTTGAGTGAATCCAATAATTTGGAAATGTAATAGGATACTCTAAATCTTAAGGATTGTTAATGAGGAGTTCACAGAGCCAGAAGGGGTCCACAGATAGTTAATAGGTCTCTAGCTATATTTCAATAAAATTAATTTTCTTTATAATCTTATATAAAGATTTTATTTTATGCATTTTAAAATATTATTCTGAAAAAGTTATCTTAGGCTTCAATAGCCTGCAAAAAGAATCTATAACCCAAAAATAACCCTTTTTCCAAACAGTTAAAACCAACAATTATGACTAATACAAATAGAGTTTAATGAAATAATGTAATAATAAAAATGAAAAACCAGGAAAAAATACATTAACTTGAAGGCAAGTATTCTCTGCCTCCTTTAGTATACTTACTATTTTATATAATGTCTGACATATAATAAAAAATTAAAGATTTTTGTTGTTTTGATTGAAGAGTGAATGAGAAATGAAGGAGCAATGGAATACTCATGAGGACTTAGGACAGATATCATAAAAAGTGCTGAGGTGCTTATTGAAAATAATTGAAATAACAACAAAAGCTACTAAATTGGTATTATTGATGTTAAATGTTGATATAAAATATAAAAAAAATAAATCAATGACTATAACTCTACAGAGGCACAACTGATCCAGGATTTTTAGCTTTCAAAATTTAAACATTCTTTTGCTGATGCTAATAGTCTGAAAATCATGAAATAGCAAGCTTTTGAAGAATTAAAGACATGGGAACCGGGAGAATAATTTACACAATGAATATTTTTTAAAAAGAAAATGAAACAGTGAAAGACTTCAGAACTGTTATCAATACAGTGACTATTCAGTAGACTGATAATGAATTTTATCAGCTCTCTGTAGAGAAGGGTACACCACAGATATGGTAACAGGCATATGTTTTCTAGTATAATCAATGTCTTTTGTCTTGTTAAAATTATTTTTATCAAGGCAAGATTTTTTGTTGTTGTTGAGGGAGAGACTATTCAAAAATGATAACAGAAAAAACAAAAAGCAACAAAACATTTTTAAAGTTGTAGGTCACAAAGAGTAACTATCAGCACAGTTCATTACATTTCCAAGAAAGAATTGTACAGTATAAAAAAAAAAAGAACAGAGATATATACCTGGAAAAGATGTACCCAAAACAGTCATGTAGGAAGAGTAAGGAAAAATGAAAGAAAAGCATTAGTGATCTTTTGTCATCTATCTAATGTCAAGAGATCTAGAGTAAGGACTGCAGCACTTTTTAGTATCATCAGCCTAGAAATAAATGATTGTGAAGAAATCCTCCAAAAGCAGGTTACATATTCCTTCATGCTTTGGTTTGAATACCACATATCTAGTTATACTCTGATGATAGGGGGCATTTTTCCCTTTATTTGATCTCCCACAGAGCCAAGCTAGGATATTACTTCTAGCTCTCACTTTCACTCCTCCTCCTCACAAAGCAGCTGAACCAAGCTGGAGAAGATATTCTAACTGTGCAGATTGAGAATAATCCAAAATTTTTTAAATATTTAAAATTATTTTTAACGTAATAGGAAAAAAAACTTTATTAAGCTCTTCTACACTTTAAGGTACCATCTTCTATTTCTTCTTTCTTTCTCAATCAAACTATTTGAAGCATATCTACACTCATTGCCTGAGCTTCTTTTCAAGGTTATCGATGATCTCTTAAATTATAAATCTGTTTTTTTCTCAGTCCTTTTCAACTTTATGCTGCTTCTGACTCTACTGACCATCCTCTCCACCTAGATACTCTTTTCTTTCTTTGTTTCTGTAACATAGTCTTCCAGTTCATCTTCTACCTTTAAAACCACGTCTTCCTTGTTGGATCATCCACATTATATCCCTAAGTATGGGTAATCCTTATGGTCCTGTCCTATATTCTTTTTTCTCATCTTCCCTTTACTTTATCTTGGTAACCTCTCTAGATTTCATTGGGTTAATTATCATCTCCCCCATCTATATGTCCGACTTCCAGCGTCTCTAACCATTGTTTCAATCTTGCACTATCAAATGCCTATTGGACATTTCAAACTCAATGTTCTGGAGACAACTCAACATTCAAAAATAGTGCTCATCTTTCCCCAAAATTCTTGCCTCTTACACACATATCCTTATTTCTATAGAAATAACACCATCCTTCCATCATCCTAGGTGAATAATTTTGTCATTATCTTGGACTCCTTTCTATGTTCTTCATTTCACATAGCCAATCACAATTGCCAGATCTTGCTATTCTTAACTTTAAGCCACCTCTCTTCAGTCACCCCTCTAACCATACAAATAAAAACACATTTGTCCTGGCTTTCATCATTTCTCACCTAGAGTATTGCAATAGCCAATTGTTTGTCAGATTCATCATCCTGCTTCTTCTATACAATGCTTCCCAAGGACTTTTTATTAAGCACTTATCCAACCATATGAACTCTCCTACACTGGTTTCCTGTTGCTTCTAGAAAAGAATATAAATTGCTCTATTTAGCTTTCAAAATTATACAACCTAGCCCCAACCTATTCTTCTAATCTCACTAGATACTACTTTCTGAACTCTGTGATCCAGCCATATCTATATCTCACAGAAGAAATCCCAACTCTCATTTCTAAATCTTCGCATCCTGCATGTCTATTATGTACTCCTGCCTTCCTTCCATCTCATAGTCTCTTTCTTAAAATGCAATTAAAGTACCATTTCTTCCATGTTTACTGATTCACCCATCTACTTCCTTCTCAACCTGCCTTATATTTAACTATTTTTTCTTTTATCCAATTTTGTTTATATATACACACACATATACATATATGCACACAAATGCATATATTTATATGTACACACATATGTACCTGCATGTACATACATATACACAAGTATGTGACATGTGTGTAATTTTGTCTCCCTTATTAGAATGTAAGCTCATTGTACTTACAATGAATTGTGTTATTACTAAGATTTTAATAAATACTAATCGATTTATTACACATAGAAGATGCTTAATAATTGATCATTTAGTGTTCATAATGATAACATGAAAAACAATCACTGATAGCTAAAATCAAATTAATCAGCACGATAATGATAGGGCAATTTCTCTGTCAGTAAGGTCAGTAAGATTCTGTTGTCAAAAGCCTATTTAAAATAGATGTGACATGGTCTAAAGAACCTCTGTATTAACATTTCTAAGGCTATTCACTCTCAAAATCTAATAAATTGAAGACATTTTTATTTAACTGATCAATCATACACAAAATATAACTTATATAATAAAATACTACCTAAATGGACAGTTATCAATACTACAACTATATAACTCCTCATGTAAGGAAAAATTCATTGCTAGAGCAAAACTGGACAAATGTGGTTTTCTCATTTGTTAAGAAAATCTTAAAGTGTTAAAGAAAAAAAACCAGGAAGCCAAGGATAGGAAACCAAGACAAAAATAATTGAGACATGAGAGAAAAAGTACAAGTCTTTTGAAGAAATATACTATAATTAAAGATAATGGATCTTGAAAGGAAAAATAGATAAAATAATGAGTATAACTTTGAAGACAGAATCAAGCTATGTTTTAAATTTTGTTTTGCTTAGTTTGTTAATTAAAGACTAATTTTCCTGGGACATAAATAAAATAATTGACAAAATAGTTCTTTTATTTATCTGATTTTTATAGACTTAGTAATGAGTCTTTTCTTTATCCTAGTCAAAATATTTCAGAAAATATCTTATCTTTTAGGGTATGAAGAAGGAAAAGGAAATTTCTCAATTTTTTTGTTCATTGCTTGCTTTTATTAACTTGATTTAGAAAGAGAAATTAAATTTTTAATGAGTTTTGTTGCCTTCTTGACATTCCCAAAATTGATTCACATAAATATACTCTGTATTCATCAACCAAAGAGGAGGGAGGGGGAAGCTTGCTTTTATGTACTCATTTCATTTCTATCACAATTCTTCACCAATTTCCATGGAGATTTGAATGTGAAAAATCCATACTAAGTTCCCTGCATTCAGACCACAACCATATAACCTTTGCAAATAAGTCTCAAGACTGCATAAATAAGCATTATTCGGGAATGTTTATCTAGAAATGTAATGAGACAAATGGTTTATTGCAAAGCCAAGGGACACAATAGCTCACTGAAAGCTACCAGAAGGTAGGCTGTCAGCTAGTTATTTAGCTTTTTGCTGAAGTTATTTCTAACTGGACATAGTCAAATAAAATGGAAATTAGTCATTGTTTACCAGCTTCCATTTACTACTTTTTAAAGCAATTAATCAAATATTGGTTGTGCCTGACCACTTTTCAAACCCTAACTTTTCTTTAACAAAGGTCGACATTTATTTGCAAATTTTATCATATTACTCAGATCTGCTTATTTAATTTTAATGAAAGCAGCACTTTTGTCAACTTCAATGATTATCTCTAAAAGCACCTGAATAGTTTGCTGGATAAAATTAGTTCTTAATGGAAATATATTATTTCTCCTTTGACATTAATTTCTGTAGAAAGGCATCATTGGGGTAGTAAAATGAGCATTACACTTGGGAGTCAGCATACCTAAAGCTTCAAGTCCCCACATTGATACTTTAAGATAAATAACCATGGAAAAAAATGTATTGTCTCTGATCTTGTTTCACCATCCTTGAGGATAATATTTTACTGCAAATAAATGGAAATTATTTCATACACATCTACATCAGTTAAAATTATTTCTTTGCCCATTGATTGCTTAATTTGCTTCCAAATCTCAGGAAAAGTTACCAGTTTGAATCTAAATTTCTTCATCTGCCCTTATTTCTCTGTTATACTGTGTTGAAATGACTTTTTTTAATTTAAAAAAAAACTTTTACTTTTCTGTGATATCACAACCTGTATGTGCCAAAATGTTTGTGGCAGCCCTTTTTGTAGTGGCTAGAAACTGGAAAATGAATGGACGCCCATCAATTGCAAGCAAGTCTTGCAAGCATATAGGGATCATGCAGAGATTTGTTTCAATCTCTTCTGTGAGAATGCATCAACAAGATAAAGACAGAATATTTCTCAAAGTCCTACATACAATGAAGGAGAAGAGTAACAACTCATCTTTTATTTCAGCAACATCTTCAGTGGAACTCAGAAAGAGCCATGGTACTATATTTTCATGTTTAGTATTCATTGTACAGAGAGACAGGTATATAGATTGATCTTTTGTAACTAAATGAAAATCCTGGCATTCAAAATAATCGAGTAGAAAAATACTCGAAGCAGGTCTGTGACAACTGCAATAGACTCAATAGTGGAGATCAGGCTGATAATACTTGTAGGATGATGGAGATGAGAAAGGAAATGATGAGCAGAAGTCTGGACTTGGGTCTTCATCAGGATAGAGATCTCCTGGCCTAGAAACTCCATTGTTACAGAGAAAAAAACTTCCTCAGAACGTAATAAGTTTATAAATTTACCTGGGACATTAATTTTAGTAATTTATCCAGAGTCACACTGCTAGTATTTGTCACAGGTAACATTTGATCCCCATTCTTCTTGACCCCAAGGTTTGACCTTATCAACTCTCAATTCAACTCTAGGTCTTATACCATTATGTAACTCATGCAGCATATTACCCATAATCAAGTGGAACAAAAAAGATGTTATGCAGGAAAAGGAGTTTGAGTAGTTGTGCAGGATAACAATTTTTACTGGTATCCACAGAAAGTTAAGACATACAAGTGGGATTCTAGATAATTCATCCTGTTATCCAAAGAAAATTAAGACATAGAAATGGTGTGCTAAGTCACTCTGTAGAGTTTCTATACAGAATTTATTAGTCAAGGGGGAAAGACAATTCATACTGGCACCCACAAAGTTAAGATATAGAAATGGGGTCCTAAATAACACTGTAGAAAGTCTACAGAATTTATTAAGGGGAAAGCACCATAGACAATCACATAAGATGAGAATGAATGACAACTAGCATCTATAAAAAATAAAACAAAACACAAAAAACTTTGAGGTTTACAAAGCACTTTAAAGATATCTCATTTTTCCTCATAGTACCCTGGAAAGTTGGCACTATTATATTTCCACTTTACAGATGAAGAAATTGAGGCATAAAGAGGTTAAATGACTGGCTCAGAGACATATAGCTAATACAAATGTTACGCCAGATTTCATTTGGATGCTTAAAGTAATTTTTAATCAGTCATATGGCTATTTTAGTATAATAGAATAGAAAATATGACATGTCAGAAAACCTTGGTTGAAGTTCTAGTTACCCAATATTCAAAAGCATAATTGCAGATATTATAGGAATGATGTTAAGAAACACTTCCAAGCAAGTAAAGTCCAAAAGTGAGATGGGCCATCTCAAAGACAGTGGGTTTCCCTTCCTTGGAGGTCTTTAAGCAGAAGCTATGCAAGCTCTATATTTGGTTAAGTTATAGTGGGGATTCCTTTCATATATGGATTGGAGTGTGTAACCACTGAGGTCCTCCCAGCTCTCCAATTCAGGGGTTCTGAAACTTTTCTCTGCAATTCACTGCTTTTATGAGTCTTGCTAAATCTCAACTTCCTCCATCCATTTCCCCATTAACAAATTTGAGACATTGGTAAGGGACAGATAAACATGAAAGCTCTTTGTAGAGTCTAAAGAATTATACAAATCCATAATATTATTGATATTAATGTTAATATTTTTGTGTAGCATAACAGAGAGCTTGCTCTCAAGTCAGCAAGATTTGGGGTTCAGGTCCTCCATCTGAAACATATAAAGACAAATCATTTAATCTCTCAGTGTCCCAGGCAATTCCTTAAGAATACACATTGTGGAGGAGAATATGACTTAGATTGGTAGAGTTTTCTATAGCTGTGAGGTCAATACCTCTATAATTATGGCACAGCCAAATGTAAGCTTGTTATGGAATAAGAATTTGAGTTCAAATCTCATCTCTTTTGCTTTGTATTTCTTGACCATGAACAAACAAGTTTTCTTCTATTTGTCTCAGATTGTTTGTAGAACAAAGGTCAGACAACATGATCTCCCACTTCTCTTTCCATTCTATGATTATGATCCTCATTTAGCATTTCATATGACATAAGAACAAAATACCAAGAAATATTAAAATTCAGAAAGTTTCATGTAAAAATTTTAGAGGCACATTATGTCTGTAAAGATTGTTACCAGAATCCAAGTACTAGAGCAAATAATGGTCAAGCCAAAAAAAAAAAAAAACAAAAAAAAAACAACAACTTTTTAACATTATGAATATATATATTGTTGATATTCATTGTCATCATTTAAAATTGGAATCAAACAAAAATGTCATGGAATTTCTCCTTAATAAAATTGATTTTGCTATTGAAAAAACATTTATTTGATTCAAGGAAGGTCAAAGTGATTTATTTTCATCTCACATTCAGGAAAGTTTTAAAAGTGTTTTAGTTTTTTTCTGTAAATGACATATTAATTTTCTTTGAAAGGGAAAAGATACCCTGTTGAATCAAAAAAAATTCTGTTGTCTTTACTGGTATGACAGCAATATCCTTCCATGAACATGACATAACAGACATAATTTTTATTTCCATGGGACCACTATAACTTCCCAACATTTCTACTCAAATAGTTAAGTCTGTTTTCATCAGTGGGATCTGCCTGTCTTCCACAAGGAAAGGGAAATAAGGCAGCATATTACAAAATTTAAACTTACTCATTCCTTTCAGGTTTTACACATGGTATTAAAAGTGTGCATGGAGAATTAAGAGTTCTCCCCCTTGTGGCCAATTATGAAAAACTAGCAATTCCCAGCTTCAGGTTCTGCCCAAGACAGAAAATTCATATATTAAAATTTTCAACCTCCTCCATTCAGACAATTTTTGAACAATTGCTTCATTAAATGATTGTGTCCCTCATTCATGATTTATGGACTTGTAGACCATAATGCATTTTACATGGACATATAGAAACCAGCCAGGGAAAGCTGAGATTGGCCTTTTTTTCTTTTCTCTGTTGCTACAATTTCTTTTGCTCACTAAGATGTCAAGCTGAATGGCTGTGGCTATTTAGGTTAATACTGTCTCTAACAGGAGGACAAGGCAAGCTAAAATTCTGTTCTGTGTGCCTGCATGAGTAGTACAGCAAGACAATATACAGTTAAATAAAACCAAAAACATACCTACTGACCATAAGACAATTTCAACAAAAGACCCTGCTTGGACTCTACTTTCCTATTTAATATCCTCTATTCTCCCTTATTAAACTACATCCTGAAGAAGGAAGGAAGGGAGGAAGGGAGGGATTGAGGGAAGGGAAGGAGGGAAAGAAGGAAGGAAAGGAAAGGAGAAAAGGGAAGGAAGGAGAGAGAAAGGAAGGAAGGAAAGGAAAGAAGGGAAGGAAGGGAGAGAGGGAAGAAAGGAAGAGAGGGAGGAAGGGAGGGAGGGAAAGAAAGGAGGGAGGGAAGAAGAGAAGAGAAAGGAAGGGAGGGAGGGAGGAGGAAGAAAGGGGAGAAGGAAAAAAGAAGGGATGTAAAGAGGGAGGGAAGGAAAGAGTAGAGGGAATGAAAGGAAAGGAAGAAAGTAAAGGAGAGAAGGAAAGGAAGGAAAAAAGGAAGAAAGGGAATGAAAGGAGAGAGGGAAGGAAGGGAAGAGGGAGGAAAAAATAAAAGGAAGAATGACAGGAAGGAGACAGAGAGGGAAAAAAGAGGGAAAGAGGGGAAAAAAGAGAGACTATTGAATCCACAGTTTTGTCCAAAACATATGTCAAGTATTGTTGAATATACAAGTCCTTTCTTGATATACTTAGATTCCAGTGCCTTCCTTCCTAAAAACCACTTTGTATTCATGTTTGAATTTAATTTCAAAAGCATACTTATATGAACAAGCTATCTTCACCAGAAGAATATAAGTTCCTATAGAATAAGGATTGTTTCATTTTCATATTTTAAAAAGTTTCCATGTTTATGATAGTTCTAGGTATATAGTAATTGTTTACTAAAAGCTTATCAACTGATGACATAGTGGATAAAGGGATATCCTCAGAGTCAAGTCCTGGGATAGGCACATACCCACTATATAACAGTAAACCAAGCAATGAATTTTTCAGAGTCTTTCATTCCTTAAGGAAAATTTACAGAGATTTAGAAGGGTTTCTATACCAGAAGTTCCCCATACTAGTGAAATCATGGGTCCAGAACAAAGGTCATCTATGTCTGGGGGTGTAATTTCCCTATTATGGGGAACTTCTGATAGAGAAGACCTCTCTATTGGTGCAAACTGATCACCTGGGTCAGAGGCAGGAGTGACACATCCTGGCCATGTATGTATGTGTGCAACTGCAAAGTATAGCATGCAGGGAATACTGGAAATGAACTCAAAAAGACCCAAGTTTGAAATCTGAGACATTTTTTAAATCTCTGCCTGAAACTCTCTGTGACCTAGCCTTGGTATAATGGAAAAATTAATACCAGTTACCTCTAATAGCTTTTATAAGGATCAAATAAAATAATTTATGTATATATGCATATGTGCATTCATGCATATATATTATATATCTGTGAATGTGGTTTCATATATATATATATATATATATATATATATATATATATATATATATATATATATATATACACATGGATATATATATATATATCCATGTGTATTGTATCTGTCCTGTCTTGTGTGAATATGTATGTATGTGTGTACACACATGTGCATACATATGTACTTGTATATGTGTATAGTGTTGTATACATGCATTTATGTATACATCATACATAAATACAGTGTTTTGCAAACTTTAAAGTACTATACAAATGTTAATTAACCATTATATATACCTATGCCCAGAAAGGTTTATTACTTATTCCCTCTGTATCCCCTTCAACTCTATTTCACATTTTTCCTCCTTTTTAAGTCAATATGGACACATTTTGTTATAGGCACTGCTTGTAGTCTGGAAGCATTTCTCTATAGGACATATATTACCATACAATTCCTTGATGTAGGTGCTAGTATATAGAGGCATCTGGATGGCTCCACAGAGCACAGAGTGATGACCTGGAGTTAGGAAGACTCAACTTCCTGAGGTCAAATCCAGATTCAGACACTTACTAGCTGTGTGACAATGGACAAGTCATATAACCCTGCTTGTTTCAGTTTCCTCATCTATAAAATTAATTGGATAAGGAAATGGTAAACTACCCCAGTATCTTTGCCAAGGCAATCACCCAAATGGGATCACGAGCTGAAGGCAGCTGAATTGTTGGAAACTGGGAAAACGCTGGGATCCATGAATCCACATCTCAGGTGATGAACCAGGTACACAAAGATGAAACCGGAATTATAAAATGAGAAGTTTAGACTAAAAAGTTACATAATATTCCAGATATAAATCTATTATTAAGTAACTTAAAAAGCTCAATCAACAGCAAGGCAGTGGTGGGCGGGTAGAAGGGGAGGAATGGTCATGATCAAAAGAGGAATCAGCCTTTGGCTCCCATATACTTCTCCCCTCCACAAGGCCATGAGCAGAAAATTAAATGGGGCCATACTTGCTCATTCCAATACTGGAGCCACTTGCTAGCTCCCCTGTCAAGGTCCAGGCTAGCTTCTCTGAAGGGCTCAGAATAAGTCCTGGCCCCACGTTGGACGCCAAGATGTAATGTCCTGTCATCTCTCAATTGTAATCCTTCTCTGGGAGGAGGTTTCTTTTCTCTGTGAATCCTTTTTCTCTGTGTGCAGATTTCTTGGGAGGCTTTTGGAGCCTCCAGCCAGCCTCTTCTTCTTCCTGAATCCTGGCTCTGAATCTCCTCCAGCTCTTGTCCTTCCCCAGTCCAGACTCTCTCCTTCCAGACTGCCTTCTAAACTCAATCTTCCAGTCTAGACTGCCCTTCAGACTCAATGTTGCCTTCTTTTATCCTCACAGAGAATGGACTTGTGAGAACTCAGGGGCTTGTGGGAAATACTTCAACCAATGAACTTGTTCCTTTTAAAAGTGTAAACTCCTTTAATTATGTAAACTCCTTTTCAGAAGTCTAAAGGTGTAAACTCCTTTTAAAGGTTTGAACTAAAGGTGTGAATTCTGAGCTAGAGAATTGTTTAGACAACCTGAGTTATCACCTTGTAATCCTAACACTCCTCATGGAAGTGAATACAGGCAGTAGGTTTGGAAAATAGAGTCTATGAACACTCAAACTGTGTATATTCCCAAACTCCTTGTTTGGGGCCATGTCTATAGACTGATAGGGACTGCCTACATTTATTGGAGAGGAGCTACAGTCAGTCAGTCTGTGTAACAACTGTGTATCTCATTTATTACTTTTGTTTCTGTGGTCACAAATAAAAACCACAGATGTGTGTGTGTGAGAGAGAGAGTGACTATATGATACAATGTGTCCTTTGCTGCTTGATTAGTGTCAATTAAAAAACAGCAAATGAGTGTAGGGTAAGTTTCCCTGTGGGTAGAAACTTTGGTCAGACCAGACTAATTAGACGAATTCACATAGATCATCTCCTTAGTATAATGAAGCCAGTATTATCATAGGGAAAGAATAAAGATAAGGGATAGAGGGCACCCCCTCTATGCTAATCACAGAAGGATGAGGATTTTCCCAGTGCTCTCTGGGATTAGGGGGAATGTCCATCAGAATGAGCATGAGAAATGACCTAATGCTTATTGTTGAGTGAGATCACGCTGGTAGCTAACAGTAGTCCCTGGTGGTTTTTTATTTAGCATGATTCCCTTAACATTTGAATGTGGCCATATGAAAAGTTGATCATTTTTAAATAAATTTTTTTACTGTGAATTTTTATTTTTATGTCACTTGAGTCTTTCTGTCCCTCTTCTCATTCACAGAGAGCTATTTATTTATTTTTAAGTCAATTAATCAATAAACATTTATTAAATTTCTACTGTGTCAGGCACTATGCTAACCCCCGGGGATACAAAAAGAGATAAACAGTCGTTAAAAAAAAAAAAAAAGTTTACACTCTAATGGAGGAGACAACATGCAAACAAATATATACCAAAAAATAAAAGCTATTTACAAAGTAAATAAGAAATAACAGAATTAAGAATTCAGAGGAGTTGGGAAAGACTTCCTGTAAAAGATCACAGAACTGAGAAGGGAGAATGTTTCAGGTATGAGGAAAAGCCAAAAAAAAAAAAAATGTCATTTAGTATGCTTTAGTCCAGAGATGTCATAAACATAGCACAAGGCCAAAAATACTCTGGAGTACATCATTTTAAAAAAGAAAGGAAGAAGAAGAAGAAAGAAGAGGAGAATGTAGAGGAAGAAGAAGGAGGAGGAAGAGGAGAAGGGAGAAAAGAAATTAGCAAAATCAATCAACACATCAAAAATGGAAATTTAAAAAGAATATCAAACTAAGACTTTAACATTCATGCCCATGTAATTAAAATCCTAAAAGTAATATATTCGGAACTAACCATTCTACAACTACTCGGGTCGTTTATGTTGTATATTTTTTTGTAAATACTATTTACAATACAGTACAATACAATACAGTAAAAAAATCTGTTGCAATAAGGTTGTATAAAATAATTATGAAAAACTTCTAGTGAAAAAAAACAGCCTTTTAAGTTGGATAAAAGTCCAAGTTAAATCTTCATGTATTTGTTTATTCCTTACTGAATCCCATACTCTGGGGTTATTCCAGTACACAATCAATACTAAAATGTTCCAAGATCACTACCCAGTTTGTGTGAATCTTGTTTGTCTCCTCTGATAAGTTACTAAGGGGATCCACCCATTATCCAGGTACTCTTCCTTGCTTTCTCTTAGCATTATGAGAATGAATACTACATGTTCTATCCATTGCTTAGACCTTATTCATGATCAACCATCTTTTTTTTTTATTACATTCTTTACTCTGATTTTTTTTATAGCTCCTGGTCTGTTTTCTGTTGCCGCCTACCCGTTCCCTCCATTGCCCTCCAAGTGATACTTATTTTAATTTTTTGGAGTCAGGTATATTCCATAATGAATCAGTATTCAAAATACAGGTCTTTGTTTTAGAGAAAATATGGAGATATTTGAAAGTAAAGATTTATTTTCTGATCCTTAATTATATTTTATCAAAAGGAAAATTCTTAAATAAAAACAAAATAAACTAAAATAAACCAAAATTAAAGGTTTGTAAAAATAAATTAATAAAATGATACAAATCCTCATCTTCATTTTCTCATTCAGTGGAAACTAAAATTCAAGTCAATAGCATCTGGTAGATAGAATAACCCTACGTATTTAAGCCAAATTCTCCTTGGCTATAAATTTTTAAATTCCCTCATTATGTCAACTGACTAGCTAATGAGCCAAAGTAACCATTCGTCAGCATATTATAACATGCCCTGGAAGTTTAAATGAAAAGGTATCAATCTCTTGGAACCAAAACACACTTGCTCATCCAATGGTTCTCCCAAACAGTAATCGGGAAGATTTCTAGTTTAAGTCATTGTGTCAATCCCTTAATGTGGGCAATTAGTGGTGATACAAGAACATTGAGCAGGATGGGCAGATTTGGAAGTGATTTTTTATAATCATTTATTTAAATGCTATCAAATCCTTAATCATGTGCTCCATTCAGCACAATTCAACATTTATTAGGTTTCTACTCAATTGCAAAGCACATACTGAAAGACATACAAAATTTAGATGAGATGAAGACACAGGCCTAGTAATATAAAGTCACTTTCAAAGTTACATGATAAATCAATGTGAGAGAAGAATAGATTTTCATGGCAAGAGTTAATTTTCTTCATGGGATTTCCTCTCTACCAGTGAAACCACAAGTGTAGCCCATCCCAATACCACTACCCCTAAGATCCTTTATGACAAGAATTCTATTTTCTATTTGTTTCCATTCTCCCTGTCTATTACATTGCTGCAGTTAAATACTCAGAAAATGTGTCTTCATTGTGCTCAGGGTTCAAAAGCTCTTTAGTTCATTGTCAAAGTACAAAGACCTCCCCCGAAGTTTTTCTTAAATTTTCACACCATGTCATGGTTCCTAGGCAAAGTCAATGCATAAAATTCCTATACCCTCTAACAGAATTCCAATGCATACCCTTCTAGTGCCAATCAAATGATTAAATTTGATTGCTGGAATAAAGATGGACTCTTGAAAAATAATGACCATGGCTTTCCTTGCCCACCAAATAATGAACTATGTTTATATCACTAATCAAGTGTCTTAATGATTACTGCATAGTGCCATAAGCCCAGTACAATAACACTTTCCAATTTTCTTTTGCCAGGTCAGCCTGTGTGGTTAACATCATGCAATTATGTGTGCAAATTAAAAAAGAGAAATCATATTTAGCATGAAACCTTTGTAACCAAAAAAGTGTTGGAAATTGTCATCAAAATTCAATGTAGAAGGAAATATGTACTTTTGTTTCACTATTTCCTTCCATTGAAAAACTTCCACATGGGGCTTCTAGGAAGGTCTTTCATCCTACCTTCCCTGCTCTCAAATGTCACTAAAGATCTAAATCCAAGTCTGACAATATTAAAGCTTCTTAATTTTACATATAGGAGTAATCTATGGATAACAGCTCTCTTATCTCTAGAGGTAATTTGTTCCTTGCCTCCATTATTAGCTTGATGCTGGCAGTTTAACAAAATGAGAAGAGTTTACAAGAAATGCAAACAATAAAGGCACTTACTTCCTCCTACTTTTCTATATGGCCTGAGAAGCATAGGACCATTTCTTTGATTGCCTGAGGATAGCTATCCATGAATTAACAAGTTTAAAATGCCCATGTGTAAGACTATAATTGCTTAAGTAGTTATCACTCAACTCACTGCTAGGGAAACCAATTAAGATTCATACGCCTGTCCCCAGTCAAGTGGAATGACAAGGGTTTTAGCTGTCAAGAACATTAAAAAAAAAAAAAAAGACCATCGCATCCCTATTTTTCTTTTACTAAGCTTCTTAATCTAAGCTGATTAGAATGCTTTGAAAGAGAACCATTAAATTAAAAAAATGTGTGGACAACATTTTTAATGTATCCTGTTCAGAATATCAAAATATAAAAAGTAAAGTGAATAACTTTTAACTTCTTTTGACTTAAAACTAACAGCAAATGGCTATACATTATAGATAACTTTCCTTCACATCAGAGATACAACTAAGGATTCTTTCAACTAGGTCAAAAATAGTTGAAATATAATTCACTTGTTGGCACTGAGAGACATATCAGTTTGGTCCCAAGGGAGTGTGGATTGTACCCCCATAAGGATTGGAGGGGAATTAATCATTAAACTTTTAGTAAGCATCTAATATGTAACAGGCACTGTACTAAGAAGCATTGGGGATTTTTTAAAAAGAGGCAAAGGATGATTCCTACCCTCAAAGAGTTTATAGTCAAATGGGAGAAAAGACATGTTGAATTAGGGGCAACAAGGTGACTGGATCCTGGCCCATGAACATAAATGGTAGAGTCAAGATGATTGTGATATTCAGAGACCAAAGGGAGAAAGTTTATCCCCACGGGATGAAATCTTGTTTTCTTGGATGATGACATTCTTTTGCCAAGGCTTTATTCCTACTATACTAATTCTTCTTGATATACAAGGAATGCCACTAAATATACACATATTAGTCAAAATATAAGCAAACTTTGGTATGACTTTATGTGAGTCATAAAAATTGTATCTAATCATACTAATTTTCCAGCCCATTATGTCTAAATTATTATCTGGGTATTACCTTCAACAACACTAGTTAATATTTCTTTTATTGTCCGATACCCATTATTCACTAAAGAGTATGAACATAATACATAATTTGTGAATTTCAGGCAAGAAAGAATAATAACTGAGCTTCTCTTGCTAAGTTTTTCTCTTCTGTTTTCTAACCAGTAAGACCCTGGGTCTCCCTTCTACTTTGAATTCATCTCCACCACCAAAAAGAATGTTTGACACATTATTAGTGCTTAATAAATGCTTAATAAATTGCTTTGTTTTTACAGTTATGGAAAACATTTCCATATTAGTCATTTTGTACATTAAGGCTTGGAAAAAAGGTGGAAAATTCATGCTTCAGTCAATATTCAATATTAGTTTAAAGATTAGTTTCTTAAAAGAGGTAATCTTCTATTCTCAAAGACCAATACAGCATAAAAATCAAAGGTCTCTCCAAAATCAAAAAGCCTTCAAGTATGGCCCAAGGATAGACAGTATGTTTAGTACCTGAGGGCCAGCCCAGCTATGTCAAGAGAGAAGTCAATGTCCAGAGTATTCATTGGGAAATAAATTTTTGAGATACAAAAGTTTTTTCAGCATCTACTAAGATCTACATAGAGTAACCTATCTAATGAAGGAAGCACCAGACTAACAAAATTACAAATCCTCTACGCATTCTAAAATTCAGTCATTTCTGACTCTGTAACTCCATGTATGATATTGTCCATGGAGTTTTCTTGGCAAAGACATAAACTGATTAACCATTTCCTTCTCCAGTGGATTAAGGCAAACAGAGATTAAGTGACTAGCTCAGGGTCACATAGTAAGCATCTAGCTTTAAACTGATTTGAGCCTAATATCTCCTTAATATCTCCAGGTTCAGCATTCTATACACTTTGCCACTATTTTAGCATGGCATTTTTCTTCAGGTTCATATGATTAACATATACTTTTTTTTTTCCTGAGGCTGGGGTTAAGTAACTTGCCCAGGGTCACACAGCTAGGAAGTGTGTCTGAGACCACATTTGAACTCGGGTCCTCCTGAATTCAAGGCTGGTGCTCTCTCCACTGCGCCACCTAGATGCCCCCGTATACTTTTCTTAACAGAATAAAATAGTACCAATAAAAAGCCTACTATTGTACTTTTAGAATTTGAACTTCTTGATTTTTTTAACTAAAACAAAAACTTATTTCCTTTCCAAGTAGAAGAAGCAAAACAATCACAATGGTAAGGTCAATCTCTTAATCATCTGCATTAATAATGAACATATAAATGGACAATTTGCTATAGATGTTTAAAAACCAAACACATTAAAAATACTGGCTCAGGGTTAAATGACCTGAGCTAGCATATTTTAAATAAATGACATATTTAACCTGAGTCTCCTGAAAGATTGATACTCTACCAGGGGAGAAAGCAGTGACAGCAGTCAGATGACAAATCAGCAAGCTTTCTACAAAGAACAATTATATCCAATATGAATGCCATGGAGGTTCTCTCTCATTGAAATTCTATTTAATAACCAGCCAAAATTGAAATCTGTCTAGATTGCTGGTCAGCATTCATGAAATTTAGTATACCATATACCAAAGGATAGTCATCTCTTTACTTTGAGAGGAAGCCAAATTTAGTAGAAATCTATGGTATTGGGAAACCAAAAAGGGCCTCTTGCCTCTAACAGTTACTCGCTGCATGAGTTTAGATAAATCATTTAATACCTCTGAACTTCTGTTTCCTCATTTGCAAAAGGAGGCAGAATGATGTAGAAACCAGAGCACTGGACCAAATCTAGACTTTAAATCTCAATATAAATATAAGCGGGCACCATAATGCATAGAGTGCTGAGCAGGAATCAGGAAGGCTCATCTTGCTGAGTTCAAAACTGACCTTAAATACTTACTAGCTATGTGACTTTGGACAAGTCATTTAACCCTGTTTGCCTCAGTTTCTTCATTTGTAAAATAATCTGGAGGAGGAAATGGCAACTACTCCAGTATCTCTGCTAATAAAAAACCCCAAATAGAGTCACAGAATGATTGAACAAGAAAGTAAACACTAATTAGCCATGTGATTCCAGGATAAATCTGTGCCTCTATTTCCTCATTTAAAAAGTGATGGAGTTGAACCTGAAGCTCTCCAAGGCTCCCTCCTAGCTCTAAATTCATGATCCTCTCCCTAATATCCAAAATTACCTTTACCTTAAAATTCTATTCTAACCTTAAAATTCAATTAAAAGGAAGAAAAGTTATCAGGTTTGTAAGCCAACTGTATAATCTCAGTTATATTATTTTAGCGTCTGACCAGGGGATAAGGAGATGGCTTAGAAACTTGGCAAATAAGACTAAAAAAATAAAGGAGAGAAATTGTGCAAGACTATATTGTCAGACAGATAATCTGTAGCTTCTAATGACCTTTAACCAATATTGTAAAATAATTCTTCCATCTTATTATGGGATCCCAACACATCATTGTTTTTTAATACAAATTTATAGGAGAAATTAAGAGTAGAAGAGTTCCAGTATGTCTATGTTTTATAAAGGGAAAAGAATTGGTTTTAGGTTTAACTTTTTAAAATTTATAATTAATTGAATTTGTAAAGCTTTTGAAAAATTCTGGGATCTGGGTACCATTTCTTGTGAACCAGTGCTGTTAAGCATCCTCAAGGGCAGAGTGAAGATTTGGATTGGCAAGAAGTAATAGATATTATCCATTCTGACATTTTTCCAAGGTTTTTGATTCAGTCTCCCTTGGCATATTACTCAATAAACAAAGAAAACAGAGTCTAAAGGACAACTTAAGGGTGATACAACTGCTAAAATAAAATGAGACAGAGAATGTGTCACTTGTTGATCTGACAAGCCTAAAGCATAAAAAGTTTCCACAACCTTAGAATTTCTCCCCATCTCACAGAGTGGCAAGCCATACCCAACTTAAATGAAAAAAGACCTCGTCATGCTGGACTTTCAATCAAGTAGTCTATGTCCAACATCATTCCCCAAGGCTATGATATAGAATTGTTTCTGTGACAATCTTAAAAGTGAGGCAAATGCTATCTTTGTAACGGAAAATGAAACAATAAAATTTGCAGTCCTGTCATTCATAAACTTCAATGAACTCTTTAAAAAAAATCTTACTGTTTTTTTCTGCATTTGAATAGTTTTAATTTTAATTTTTTTTGGCCATCTTGGTCAAGATTCTGGATGAAGTAAAAAGAAAAAAAAAATACAGAAATCCTAGAAGAATTTCTGGAAGAATGAACTAAATAACATACTTTGTTTTGTAATTAACTTGTTTAAGAGAGAAATGCAACTGCAACTCACTAATGATTTTATGTTCTGCTGTATCAAAACAAAAAAAAAAAATCTACCTTGAAGCACACAGAAACACAGTAAATAAGTAAAGCAGAAGTTCATTAAAAAGTTCAATCTTGATATAAGAAAATTCTGTTGATTTTACATTATAAAGATCTGTAGGTTATTTCCACTTTGTGAGAGGTCTCGTGTGACAAAGTAAATAAATAAAACTAATAATATGCAGGGTAAATGCATTGTTCCATATCTGTGCTATCCCAAATGTCTTCATTTTTTTTATTAACTTAAATCCTTTTCCTCCCACCTCTCATCCATTCCTTGGAAAAGAAAAACAAAAATTTATAGGAAACAAGGTACATAGTCAAGCAAAACAAATTTCTTCAATAGCTGTAGATGAGAGTTAGGAGATATGTGTGTGTGTGTAAATATATGTAAATATATATTTACACATATATAATGTACTCTACACATAGATACAAATGCACACATACATATACATATACTACATATATATATATTTCATTCTTCAAATGATCACTTCTGATTTGAATTTTTTTTTCAAAAAGCATGCTAAGATTTATATAAAGGAATAGAGTAAAGGAAGCAGAAGTATAAAAGTTTATCCTACAGCATCAATATAATAAACCATTTTAAAGACTTTGGTAAACTGGTGAAAACTGAATGTGATGAAGAAGACTATGTATATTCATACACATATGTGCACAAACATATGTGTGTATATAAATATACACGTGCATATGTATACATTAGCATGCCTATGTGTGTATACACACAAAAATATATAGCATATAGAAATGTATATATGCATGCATACATGCACACAAACATGCATATGAAATTTCCCACAATCCTGCCTCCTCTGAACTTCATCATCATCATGCTCCAGGATCTTATTCATTCTGGAATATCACTTCAGCCCTGGAGCTCTTACCTTGTCAGTACATCTCTGACCTAAAGCCCTTCTTAGATCCTCCATTTAAGGAGCGTGATCAGATCAGTCTTCCAGGCTGTCCTCCTCTGAACTTCTCCTGTCTCCATCATATTTTCTCCTCCCTCTGGGTTCCTTTTAGATATTTTGTTCTCCATTCAAATATAAACTTCTTAGGGCAGGAATATTTCTAGCATTTAGCATAGGGCCTGGCACATAGTAAATGCTTAATAAATGCTTGTTGATCAACTAACACCACCATTATAAAAACAAAAAAATTGTAAAAGTAATTGATCAATACAATGACCAATTGTGCTGATAATGCATGAACTTTTAAAAAAAATAATAGCTCTTTATTTTCAAAATACATGCAAAGATAGATTCACCCTTACAAAACCTTGCTTCAATTTTTTTCTCCCTCCTCTAAATAGCAAGTAATCCAATATATGTTAAACATGTGCAATTCTATTGTACATATTTCCATATTTATCATGCTAGTCAAGAAAAATCAGATCAAAAAGGGAAGTAAATGATAAAGAAAGCAAAAAGCAAGCAAACAACAACAAAAAATGTGAAAATAACATGTTGTGATCCATATTCAGTCCCCACAGTCCTCTCTCTGGATGCAGATGGCTCTCTTCACCACAAGTCACTTGGAATTGGCTGAATCACCTCATTGAAAAGATCCACATCCATCAGAATTGATCATCTTATAATCTTGTTATTGCTATGTATAAGTTCTCTTTGTTCTAATCACTTCACTTAACAACAGTTCACATAAGTCTCTCCAGACCTCCATGAACTCTTTTAGAATTGATCTCTATTTTCTGCCAGTATTGCCCTTGGAATAATAACTTCTATAAGTTTATTATCTGGTTGTATGAAATAATACTTCCTCTTATTTATATTAAAATTAACTTCAGTTTGAAAAAAATATGTCTTGTCCAAGGTATCTGTTAATAAGGCTCCATTTGACCTCACCTTTGAGACTTTATGCAACTTCAGTCATGCCCCTACCTAAACTTCATCTCTTCAGGAGAAAGAATCTTTTTAGCCCATTCACATATACCTATAAATATTTTGGTAGTCAAATGTACTAGAGAAATCCAATTTTATTCAAATATTCAGGATGCAACTATTTTCCCTTCTTATCTCATTCTTCCTAGTTCCCTTCCTTTCTCTCCTTCCCCTCTTTCTCCACCCCTTCTCTCCTCCTTCCCATCTCTCTTCTCTCTTTTCTTCCATATCATTTCTTCCCCTCTTCTTTCTATTTTCCTTCTATGTGATACACCCCCAAATTTGGAGCTGGAAAAATAAGTGGAATCAAAGTGGGTGCCCATCATTTGGGAAATGCCTGAAAATAAGGTATGTATAACTCTAATAAGGTATTGTTGTACCTAAAGCATAAAAAGTTTCCACAACCTTAGAATTTCTCCCCATCTCACAGAGTGGCAAGCCATACCCAACTTAAATGAAAAAAGACCTCGTCATGCTGGACTTTCAATCAAGTAGTCTATGTCCAACATCATTCCCCAAGGCTATGATATAGACTTGTTTCTGTGACAATCTTAAAAATGAGGCAAATGCCATCTTTGTAACGGAAAATGAAAGAATAAAATTTGCAGTCCTGTCATTCATAAACTTCAATGAACTCTTTAAAAAAAATCTTACTGTTTTTTCTGCATTTGAATAGTTTTAATTTTAATTTTTTTTTTTTTTTTTGCCATCTTGGTCAAGATTCTGGATGAAGTAAAAAGAAAAAAAATACAGAAATCCTACACATTTCTGGAAGAATGAACTAAATAACATACTTTGTTTTGTAATTAACTAAAGAAAAATGAGAAAAATGTGAAATTAATGCAACAACATAAAAAGGAATCAGAACAGAAATCTATGCAGTTACCATATCAAATGACTGATGGTCAAAGTTCTCTCCTCCTTCTTCATGAAGAGTTGATATACTGAGAGATGTAGAACAAGACAAGTGTCAACAATGGTCAATTTGTTTTGCTTAACTATGTTTTTCTGTTACAAATGAGGCTACTGAGATAAGATTTGGGAGAAAAAGGAGAATCATTAGAAACTGTCCATGATTAAAAAATTCTTTTAAAAGATTAGAGCTAGAAGAAATCACCCTCTGGTCCATTCTTTCCTTTTGCAAAAGAGGAAACCAATAAGGAAATGCTAAGATTTAATGGAAAATTGAGAATTAAAATCCAGATTTTGACTAATGCCTAGCAAGGTATCTCTCCATAATAAGTGCTCAATAAATATCTACTTATTTATATATATATATATATATATATATATATATATATATATATATATATATATATATATATATATATATATATATATTTTTTATACCCAGTCCTTTCAACTACATTACATTGAACCTCCAAGATAACTTTTGGGCAAAAAAGAAGGAAAGGTATTTATTATATATGTCACTCTAATCAAAATTACAAGTTTAAACATTATGGATATTTTCTTCAACAACCAACAGATTTTTTTAAAATAAAATAATGCCTTTTTCCAAAACACTTAAGAGGTACTTAATAAATACATGTTTTAAGACAAGTATTTATTTGTCCACTTGAAACATAGGCTTTGAAAACAAACAAACAAAAAAAAGTTTTAAATTACTCAAAATTTAAAATCTTACATCTTAAGGATTTCTCTTTCTGCTTGTATATTTTTTTTTAAATTTTTTTTTATTATATATATATATATATTTTATAATATTATCCCTTGTATTCATTTTTCCAAATTACCCCCCCTCCCTTATTCCCTCCCCCCGACGACAGGCAATACCATACATTTTACATGTGTTACAATATAGTCTAAGTACAATACATGTGTGTGAATATCATTTTCTTGTTGCACAATAAACATTAGAATCCGAAGGTACATGCAACCTGGGCAGACAGATATTAGTGCTAACAATTTACATTCCCCTCCCAGTGTTTCTTCTCTGGGTGTATCTACCTCTGTCCATCATTGATCAACTGGAAGTGAGTTGGATCTTCTTTATGTTGAAGATTTCCACTTCCATCAGAATACATCCTCATACAGTATCGTTGTTGAAGTGTACAGCGATCTTCTGGTTCTGCTCATTTCACTCAGCATCAGTTGATTTAAGTCTCTCCAACCCTCTCTGTATTCCTCCTGCTGGTCATTTCTTACTGAGCAATAATATTCCATAACTTTCATATACCACAATTTACCCAACCATTCTCCAACTGATGGACATCCATTCATCTTCCAGTTTCTAGCTACAACAAAAAGAGCTGCCACAAACATTTTGGCACATATATGTCTCTTTCCGCTCTTTAGTATTTCTTTGGGATATAATCCCAGTAGTAGCGCTGCTGGGTCAAAGGGTATGCACAGTTTGATAACTTTTTGGGCATAATTCCAGATTGCTCTCCAGAATGGCTGGATTCTTTCACAACTCCACCAGCAATGTATTAGTGTCCCAATTTCCCCACATCCCCTCCAACATTTGTCATTATTTGTTCCTGTCATCTTAGCCAATCTGACAGGTGTGTAGTGGTATCTCAGAGTGGTCTTAATTTGCATTTCTCTGATCAGTAGTGATTTGGAACACTCTTTCATGTGAGTGGATATAGTTTCAATTTCTTCCTCTGAGAATTGTCTGTTCATATCCTTTGACCATTTATCAATTGGAGAATGGTTTGGTTTCTTATAAATTATGGTCAGTTCTCTATATATTTTGGAAATGAGACCTTTGTCAGAACCTTTGTTTTTAAAAATATTTTCCCAATTTGTTACTTCCCTTCTAATCTTGTTTGCATTAGTATTATTTGTACAGAAACTTTTTAGTTTGATGTAATCAAAATCTTCTATTTTGTGATCAATAATGATCTCTAGTTCTCCTCTGGTCATAAATTCCTTCCTCCTCCACAAGTCTGAGAGGTAGATTATCCTCTGTTCCTCTAATCTATTTATTATCTCCCTCTTTATGCCTAAATCATGGACCCATTTTGATCTTATCTTGGTATATGGTGTTAAGTGTGGATCCATATCTAATTTCTGCCATACTAATTTCCAGTTTTCCCAACAGTTTTTTCCGAATAATGAATTTTTATCCCTAATGTTGGAATCTTTGGGTTTGTCAAAGATTAGATTGCTATAGATGTACCCTTTTTTGTCCTTTGTATCTAATCTGTTCCACTGATCTACCGGTCTATTTCTTAGCCAATACCAAATGGTTTTGGTGACTGCTGCTATATAATATAGCTTTAGATCAGGTACACTTAGACCACCTTCCTCTGAGTTTTTTTTCATTAGTTCCCTTGCAATTCTTGACCTTTTATTTCTGCTTGTATATTTTTGTTTCAAAGAATCCAAGCTTTTATTTGTGAGGGTGAACTCATCAGCAAAGAAGATAACTCATGAAGCAAACTTATTTTTTATTCTTTTTCTCCCCAAAATCCTACATAAAGGATCCACTTGATGTGCTGAAGACCTTCTTCCCAATCTTTATTATACTTTATGGTTACCTGTATAGTACTTTCTATCTATGTACTCATCTCAACACATTACCATTTTTCTGATAATACATGTGCCAGACAACATATTTTATACTACTTTTGGCATATCATTGTCAGTTAAATGCAAGTCTGTTTTTGCTAACTCTATCTTTCCCTTGCCATTTAAGTAACCTACAGTTTTGATTCTTTAAAATTTCCTTGACTTGCATACATATAGAATATCAAGATACTGCTGGTGTTTAAAAAACAAAAGATGCATTATTTAGAGCCTAACTTCTTAAATTGTGGAACATGATTCCATAACAGGTCTCATTACTGAATGTGGGAATCATGAAATTATGATTTATTATCAGTAAGTGTTGGGTTTATAAAACTATATTTTGGGCTCATATAAAAATTTTTCAGGTAAAAAGGGGTCATAAGTAAAAAAAAAAATTAAGAATCTCTGGCTTAGAGGAGCAGTTTGGGATTACTGAATGGACCATATAATTTCATATAATAATCCAAACAGAGTACTTCTCTTTGTTGAAGTTTACATATTATTTCAGTGTCCAGCCTTAGTCTATATTCTTTAAGGATGACTTCAGTGGATAGTCAGTCCATCCAACTACAAACACACACAAGTTGTGGTCACATTACTGAGGCTCAATAATGTTCTGAGACTTCATCCACTCAACACAATGCCGTCTACAAAAAGAAGGATTTCAATTCTGTGGGACAAACTCCATTACAAGGCCAAATACCTCTGACAAAAGTATAAATCCTCATCTTATGCTTCACTTGATTTTTACATATCAGAGGATCACTGAACAAAGTTCTCTGTTGAGGAACATCATATGACCTTAAAAAGGAGATACCTTGTAGGAGAAGAGCCCTTAAGGCTATGTTTTGCTCTAGTGAGTCAAATGAATTTTATAATCAAACAACAAACCCAGTGGGACCTTGTATTCTTTTCATCTCTCAATCAACTGTGAAGAAGATATGGTTCCTGCTATAGAAAATAATTAATATTTTAAAAGTCTAAAAAACTGGAATTGTTTTTGCATCTTCTTGCTCCTTCTGTGTTATTCAAGCACCAACTATCTTTACCTAATTGTTCAATTGCCTTTTGACTAAGCTCGTGGCTCCTATAGGTATAGCTTAAGAGATGTATCTACGGATATAATCTTGGTTTATCTAATCTCTCCTTTTTCTCCCAACCCTCCACAGCTTTGCTACTGATAACTACACTTTTTGTTTTATAGTATGGAGAGGGAGGAAATGATAAAGCAATCTTGCTTTGGGAGTATAAACTGTGGCAAATGTGACTAATGCAGGGAGGTGGGAGAAGAGAGATTGAGATCAGTAGTTGTAACAGGTCCCCCAGAAAAGCAAGATAATCAAGCAGATGAACATCACCTGCATTTCCCTGGTTAATTAGCATTTCTGAAGACTGTAGCAGCCAGGCATACTTCCTAGAATTACAGCTGAAACTACTGTGTGAAGTATTTTTACCTTTTTATCCTTGTAATAATTAGGGAAAGGAACTACACCTGTGATTTCATTTATACAGGGAACTCCCAGGTGATAAAAATTCTTCCCCCAATGTAGGTTAGTACTTTCTTTTCAAGTCACAGTATGAAGCAAAAGTACTCAGGGTTGACTGGGGAAGATTTGAATCCAGATCTTCCTAGCTCTAATGCTAGCTCTTTTCCAATAGCCCATTATCTCAATCTTATATCAAAAACAAACAAGATTTTTAAGTTTAATTCTGAGAATGAAAGGACAGGAGCAAAGAGAGGGGATAGATGAAGGGGGGAGGGAAGGAGAGAATGAATTCTTTTCAGGCTGTATTAGGATCACAAAGGTCCCCAATTGTTTACTTCAATTGCATAAAGTGAAAAACTGAAGAAAAGAATTGTGCAGGTGGAGAAAATATAAGTAAATATTTATTGAAACACCAGACATTGTATAGATTTTGTTTGAAGTAAAAAAAAGGAGCCTTTTTGTTTTTGTCTAGGTTGCTTTAACAAAGGCTCATTCATTAGTAAACATATGCACAGATCTCTGAGAGCTTAAACAACTTCTATTAACTGATTTGTCCTTGCCTTAGGTATCATTATTGATCTGATAATATGACTGTCTTCACTTTTTAGAAATTAGACAATTATTCTCTAGAACTAGCATCATTTATCAAAATGAATTTTGTGATCTTTTTCAATAAATGACAAGCTAGGCTATTTCTCCTAAAAGTCTGTTATTTGCTCTTTATCTGAATGATTTCAAAAGTTAAAAAAAAAGAATGATTCTCCTTAAGTTTTCTATTCATAAGTTCAATCAAATGTGTATACCTTCCTTAGATTTTAAGTCTTTGAGGGCAGGGACTGTTCCTAGTCTCTTCCCTAACCATCTTTGTATCCCAAGTTCCAAGCACCAAATAAATGGTACCTAATGAATGTGACTATATGACTTTTCAATACCTAAAAAGATAAGTTTAATGTATTGTAAACCCTAATGTTCAACACCTTTTTATCAAGAGATTTACAGTTGTTTTTTCTTGAAGGGGAAAAAAAAAAGCAAAAATGAGTACTGTAGATTATTGGTCATATAATTGAGATTAATGATAATCTAACTATAGTAACTTGTTTAATAGTGACATGCTTATGAATAATTTTCTGGTTTGTGTTTGTACTAGAAAAGTAATGGTTTCATGATTTTTCAATATGATTAACAGAAACTGACTAGGTGAACTTTCATCCTAAGCAAAGAGAAAAACTAGAGCAGGACAAAAACCAAATGTCTAAATATGGCATATTTAGCAAGTGTTTTTTGGTTTTTTTTTTCTTTGTTTTATTAGACTTAGCAGTATAAAAAGCTCCCAGTGAAGTATTACTTATTCCTATCCAGATTTGTTCCTCTTCAGCCATTTTTAGTCTTAGAAAGTTTCCTGTGGGACTGAGAAATTGACTTGTTGGGGATCATCTAGCCAGTATGTAGAAATGGGAGTTAAATTTAGGAACCGCTTCTCAACTATTTGCAACTCTATACTCCATCTCCAATGGACCAATACTAACATAAAAAACTTGATTTGACATATAATTGTGACATCTAATAAATGATGACCCTTGTCCTCAAAGCAGCATATATTGCTCTGTTTTTATCTATAGAGTTAATCTCTGATCGTTCTGCTGACTGGGTACCAGTCTATTTAAGGAGAGAAAAACATCACTAAGAAACTGATTTCTGAGTAATGAATTCTTTGGTCATGGCATCCATAGAACAGGGAAAAAAATTATCCTTATTCCTGCATTGCCATTTCCAATTTCTGCTGCAATAGTGTAAGAATGATGGAAATGAGTCTGGGAGATAATTAGAATCATAGTTTTTAGACACTAAATAATCATTCATATGTTGGTACCCTCACTAATCTTGAATGTCTCTGTATCTTCTGGCTGTTTCTCAACTATCTAAAAACAGATTCATGTCCTTTTAAAAATTTTATTTATTTATTTATTTTGCTAAGGCAGTTGGGATTAAGTGACTTGTCTAGGGTCACACAGCTAGAAAGTATTAAGTGTCTGAGGCCAAATTTAAAGTTAGGGCCTCCTGACTTCAGGGCTGGTGCTCTATCCACTGTGCCACCTAGCTGCCATGTCTCTCCTTTAAAAAAAAAAGTCCCCTTTATCGCCCCCAATGACTACTATTCTATATTTCTCCTCCATTTCAAGACTAAACTTCTTGAGAAAGCTATCTACTCTAGGTGTTTCTACTTTTCTTTACTAAATCTTTGCAATTTATCAAACCTTTCAAGTTAAATCAACAAACATATGTGTCAATCAGACTCACCAAATTACATCAACACACACCTTAATTTGTGCTGACTTTGGTGCAAAAGAGGGGAAATGAAGAAGAGTAAAAAATATGGACTTTGACCAAAAAAAGTAAACCTCATTCCTACACATCATACTTCTTGAAGTAGAGAATCAAGCGATAAACTTGCTATATCCTGTACTGCTATATGAAAATGAAAATAACTGTCTCAATAATAAGGAAATAATTAGTCATCTATTTTGGAATTATTTCCACATCAGCTCCTTCTCTCAAGGCAGACCATTGACATACAGAATCAACATCACAAACACCACCAAATTATGAGGGAAAGGATGAAAAGATACAAAGTGAAATTAAAATATAGCACAAGTTATTTCTTAAAAGTTATTTGCCCCAAAACTATAAAATGTATAAAGGAATAAACATGGACTTGATCACCAGTTTCTATCAAATTTAAATGACGTAAGACAATTGTTACAACAATGAAAACAAAAGAACCAAGAAATTGCTTCAGCCAATAAATATGTGATCTTGCCAAACAGAGGAATGTGGTGGCCAAAAGTGATACCATTAGAATATAAACTATTTAATAAAAACTGACAGGGGAGAATGACAATTCAATGATTTTATTTTACGTTAATTTTAATGAGGAAGCACTGTCCATAATCTAATGTCAATGCCTCTGCTGAAATACCTCCAGAGAGGGCAAAGCTACAAATTCTTATTTATTATAAGTGTTATAATATTAGGACATTCCACTTTTTGAATTCTCTAGTTGTTAAGAATTTTTTTTATTATTTCAAAATTAAATTTGCCTCTTCTCCCTCTCCATATGACTTTTATCCATTGTTCCTAGCTGTGTTCTCTGAGGGTTAAGCAGAATGATTTATCTTTCTTATAGTCTTTCATTCTTTTTTTTTTTTTTTTTTTCTAAGGCAATTGGGGTTAAGAGTCTTTGTTCTTGTCAAGAATTTGAATCAGGTTATCCTTAAATCTTCTCTTTAGAATAAACTTTCCCAATTTCTTCATCTGATCTAAGAAAAACCTGAAACCATTAACTAACTAGAGTGTTCTCATCTAGATGTTATTTAGCTTGCCAATCCTTTTCCTAAAACAAGAAGCTCAAATCTGAAATATGGTCCTACCAGAAAAAAATTATAGGGCTATCAACCTCCTTATGTAATTATCACCTGCGCACTACTTATTGTAGCCCAAAATTATATCAATTTCCCTGGCTGCCATATCGCCCAGCTGACTCACTGAGTTTGCTGTATATTTAAGCTACATTTATCCTAACAATTTTATATCACAAGATTCGTGTTTTGTTTTGTTTCTTTTAATAAAAGAATGATGAATTTGCTGAAAGCGTGGCTTGAGACCCAGTGAAGCCAGCTCATCCCAAAAGCACACCAAGATGAAACTTGAAGGATGGAAAATGGAAAATATCTGTGAATATTTCTATAACTAATTTTATTTCTAATCAATGATAGCGAAGATCCTGCATTTGGACTCTAACCAAGATGGTTGAAGAAGTATAAATGACATCAATGAGAACATAAAGAGCAAATGAACCAGACAGAGAAGGTTCATGACAGAATTTCAAGGACAATAAGGAATCAATTCTCAAAATGTATGAAAGAGGCAAAGATCATGAATAACGGGATCAAATAATTGGTAACATTAGTATCAAAAATATATCATGGGGACAACAATAATTATTAATTCCTATATCCCTTTTCTTACCTTTACAAAATCTATAACATCTTTCTACAATGGAATCCATGATAAAATATAAAGAAATAGGCATGTTTTCACAAAAGATACGATATTCTAAAAAAAAAAAACTATATCTTTAGAGTCACAAATCTGACTGAACGTGCAAAGGATGCAAAATTCCACTGACATTTTTATTGACCAAAAAATAACTTTTGGCTTGGTTAAGCAAAATTCAGTCTTCAAGTCTCTTCTTCAACAACCTCTGTCCCACACATGACATGAAAACTACATAAGATTTCTTAATGCAATAGTGTTAACTTTATTTAGTATTATTACCAATAATAAAGCTCAAAAATAGGAAAAGTATATCTTTGCCAGATATTCATCACTTCCATGAGTGTACTTAGTGCAGAATCCAAATAAAGGAGTATTTCCTAGAGAAGAAAAGATCTTTTAAATGATCCTATTTGCACATGACATTGTGCTAAGTGCATTAAACACAGGAATATTAATTATGAAGACTCCTAAATGAGATTTACAAGCACTCAAGATTTCACTGTAACATGGAAAAAGTTTGAGAGTCCCTATATGCCAGATGGATAATGGAGAAGCCCACTGAATTGGTCACCATTGAACAGAAATAGAAAATGAATAATGAGTTGGGCCCAGAATTGATTAAGAAGGAAAAAACATATTTGAGTTACTGTGGAGTGTTTTCTATAATCCTAAACTTCTCTCTCAAAACAAATTCCCTATTTTTCATGCCAATATCCTACAGGTTATGCTATATGGCAAAAAAAAAAAAAAAATCACATCATTTCACAATCACTGAAAAATCAAAATTGCAGATTACCCAAAGGGGAATAGGTGGAAGTGGTAGGTAAAAATGGGCTTCAAATTGTTACTGGTGATGTCTTAGAAGCAACAAGTTGTAGAAACAATAAAACCATCAAATATACCCAACCACACCTACCCATAAACCACACACACACATACATATACATAATATATATATAATATATATATACGCACATACACATATATATGTATAAAATGTATACATATATATGGTGTGTTTATGTGTACATGTGATTTACATATATGTGTGAATGTGCACATATATAGATCTATCAGTCAGAAAAGAAGGTACACTGGAGAGAGCTATGGATATAGAGATCTCAAGAGCAAGAGATAATAGATGGATAGATTGCATGCAGAACTAGTACCCAAGCAACGTTAGGATAACTAGACCAAGGCCTCTAACATGTCAAACAGATTCAATGGAGGATTTAGAACATGAACAGGAATTACTAAGCATCACTGGGGAAAAAAGTGTATTATTATCTCCACCACCAGAGGGAGTACTAATGAGATCAAAGATCCATTAAAATACATGAAACAGAAAGAGCTCCCATTCAACTTAAATTCAGCAGCCTTCCGCATAGGGTTTTATATTTTAAAATCAGCATAGCATAGAATGGAGTTATCTCACAGCTAGAGTGGATGGAAAAGGATTAAAAGCAGGAAATGTATAACAAAATTTAAATGCACCACAAAATAGATAATTGTTTTTGTGGGTTTGGGGGATCTGTTTCTATTTGAATGGAAAGCTAGCTTTGAAGCATGGAGGACTGAGATATGAGTATATATCATATATATATGTAGCCTGTACTTGACAAATATGTCATTCCAATCTGATCTTAATCTTGATATATTAATAAAACATATATATGCATGAAAGCATATGTATACATATGCATATATATTTGTGCATGTATATATGTATGTGTATGTATATGTACATGTATATGTGCACATATATAAACATGTGGTTTTCCAAGTCAATATATACAGTTTAGAGTCCTCTTTCTCTTTTTTATGGTTTTATACCACCACTCTAAGATAGGCTCTTACCAGCTCCCCAAAGGTTCCTTACACCAGTGAAATTGCAAATTTAGTTCCTATCCCTACCGCTCTCAATTTCTCCCCATATTTAAAAGTATGCATACACGCCTAAATCTATATATACACTTCTTCAATCCTAGGAAAATATGGGAGTAGTTACATTTTATCTTTAGCAACTTTTCCTTCCTTTTTCTGCTCCCTTTAAAGTCCTTCTCTTTTGATTAATTACCCCAAGAAGTCCACTAGTCTGGGCATACCCTCCAGGTCTGCCCATAAATATAACTGTAAAACAGACAAAATTTGTCTTGGGAGCTCCAATATTCCCCAATTTTCACCCTTTCCCTATGACTATCACTGCTGTCTCCTCCAGACATGAAGTGCCTTCGTGGTCTCTCTTTCCCTTATAAATGCTTTCAGGTACTTCATTCCCATTTCCTGGGAGCTTCCTCCAAAACTGTCAGCCCCTGAGAAGAGGGAAGTTGTCTTACTTGCCATTGTATTATCCTGAATTTTGACAATATCTACTTTAGTGATTCTCACAAGCCTTTGAAATTAGAATCCCTCAACATTTGTTCCATGTCCAGTAAATAAAATAATGGATAAAAATTTCAAATGGTACCTTTCTGGACTACCAAGAGCCGATAAATGGATAAAAAATAGCTAAAAATAATGGGATATCACTATATTATAAAGAACAAGCAATATGATAAATATAGAGAAAAATGGGAAGAAATAAGAGCTGATGCAAAGTGAAGTACACACATGTACCCAATGACTGCAGACATATAAATGGGAAAAAATTAGCCAAAATTAAATACTGCAAAATCAAAAAGTTTATTCTTGAAGAATATATATGAGAAGGCCCCTCTTTCTAGTTTTGCAGAAGCAGGAAATTAGGTCTCTTTGCATGTTGGAAAGTTTCATGGAACTGTTTTCCTCTATTTAAGAAACTTTATTACACAGCATCCTTGGTTGCAGTAGTGGGGAAAGAATATGTTAGGAAATTGAGATTATATAAAAAGAAAAGATAAGATGGTTAGGTGGAATAGTGGATAATGTTTGGCCTGAAGTCAAGAAGATTCATCTTTTTGAATTCAAACAGGTCCTCAGACACCTATTGGCTGTGTGACTCTAGAAAGTCAATTAATCCTGTTTGCCTCAGTTTCCTCAGCTATAAAATACACTGGAGAAGAAAATGGAAAATCACTGCAGTATCTTTGCTAAAGAAAATTGCAAAAAGTATCACAAAGAGTCAGACACAACTGAAATGATTAAACAACAGCAAAAAAGAAAAGATAACTTTTTTAAAAATTTAATTTAAATAAATATAGATATAAATTAAAGGGCTCCTACTGGACTACATACTACCCTCAATAGTATTTGAGTTAAGATAGTTCCATCCCAAAGTTTCTCCTTACTTTAATCTCCTGCCATCATTCAAGGAGGAATATGAGGGAAATGTGTAGAGAAATAACCAGAGAATCTGATTGGAATCTCAGCAACCATCAAGTCCATCTCATAGATGAAAAACAATTCTTTCTGTAAATATGTCTGACAAATCCCTCCAGCCTTTGTTTGAGACCTCAAAATGAGGGAAAATCCATACATTTGAGAAGAAGCTAAAAATATTTTGAGACAAATCCTATTAATAAGAGATTTTCTCTTCTATAAAGCTCAAATTGATTTTTGCAACTTCTACTCATTGCACCTATTTCTGCCATCCCTAGCCAAAGAGAGGAAAGCTGATCTTTTTTCTTCACAATATGTCTTTAAATATCCATAGGTTCAAAAAGCTAGAACTGGAAGGAAAGCAGAAACCCTCTTGTCCAAACTCCATTTTACAAATCAGAAAGTTGAAATGAAAGGATATTGATCGCTACATACTTCTCCCCCCACCGCCAAAATCATAGAAGTAATAATCAGCCATTTGAAGATAATTATATATGTTCCCCACCTAACTCTTTCTTCTCTAAACTAAACATCATTAGTTCATTTCAAATGGTCCACTTGTATATGATGTTGAGGCTTTCCACCATCTTGGTAGCCTAGCTCTAGAAACCCTTCATCTTTTCAAATCCTTCCTCAAATGTGACTTTTAGAAAAGAACTCCTGATGATATCTGGCTAAAGCAAAAGGTATCAGGACTATTACTCCTTTATTCTAATAAGTTATATGTCCTAAATACAATGCTTACTTATAACCAAAACTTTTTTTTATTATTTAGCCATTGTTAAATTGTGTCTGACTCTTAATCCCTTTTGAAGTTTTCTTAGAAAAGATTCTGGAGTGGCTTACCATTTCCCTCCAGCTCATTTTACAAATGAGGAAACTGAGGCAAACAGGAATAACTATCTTGCCCAAGATCACACAGCTGATAAACATCTGAGGCAGAATTTGAATTTTAGTCTTCCTGCCAGATCCAGAGTTCCATGCACTAGGGTTTTACTTACCTACTTTTATAGAACTCTTTAATTATGCATTAATAATAAAACTTTTATAGTCAGGTTTATATTTTGTTGAAACAAAGTTCACCTTTTTTGTAAAAAAGTCTAAATAACTAGTTTGGTATTGGAACAAGCAGACTATCTGCCCCTAAGTGTGGAACTTATTTCTCTTCTTAAGGAATGAAGATGCAACAGACTAACTCATTAACTCATTACTACTTGAGATCTGACTTCTTAATATACATGATTGTTGGAGCTCTGAATTTCAACTACATATTAAAAAGAAGATAATGAAATACAGATAGAACCATGTGTCATATTAATATATATCTACTCATTATCAATTTAGTTGGTATAATATTTTACATTTGTTTCAAATGGTTAACAGCATAACTTAGACTAACTGAAGTGAAATAGAAAGTTGAATAATTATCTTTTACAGATGGTGAATTTAGAAAGAATCCAGTCCAAAAAATTACCTTAATTCAGAAGACCTCCAGTTAAGAGGCAGATATATGTCTTTGATTCAAAAGCACCATTAAACCTGAATGGGAAGAGATGGTAACAATGGAAATTCATTATGGAACTGAATACAAAATTGGCTGATTGTTCATACTGCTACCACACTATTAGAAATACTCCAAGTCCTCTTGCCTGAGGATAATAAAGGAACTAAATCAAAAATAAAATATCTTTCAGTCTAGGTCACATGTCTTTTTAAACTATCAAGGGAATTTTCTACCTTTGGGGGCATTTGTCTGAACTTTCCCATCTAAGGAGAATTTATGAAAAATGTATATGATATTAAAAGAAACTGAACTCTAATTGGAATAGGCAGAGATAATGACATAGATCTCCCTCCTCTGAACAATTTCAGGGGTAGAATTCACATATGCTGTCAAACAGTCATACTATTTTTTAAGTTTTTAACAGCTGTTATTTACTGTTTTTAACAGCTTTTATTTACACTTAAAAAAAGTATTAGGATTGGACAATAGAATACTACAATTTAAAACAGAATGGGGTTGCAAGGCTCTGACAAACTAGACATAGTGTCCTTTCTCTCCCCTTACCTTCTCCATCTCCATCACAACTGTTTGGAAGCAGCTTTAATGCTTTTGCTTTGGGAAAGCCATTGAGGCAGAGAGATAATCCTTTCTATTTGTGTAAAAGGTCTCAAGCAGTGATAACCAAGGGATGATTTTTTTTCTGCCCTCCATGCCAACCAAGACAAGAAGAGGAAGAGCAGATTCAGTAATTCCTAATGTTCATTTCCTGTCTTTGACAGTTATGAAATATGAGCCAGTGGGCAACACAATGGAACTAATCTGTGTGGGGACTTCATCAGCTTATGCACAACACATTTTCATTCTCTTCTGGTGTTTTCCACAAGATGTTCAGAAACAGTGAAATGCAATAAAATACATTGTGGTTTCGATTAGTAAGAGGCAGTAAATTATACTCGAAGCAATTCACTAAATGAATCTTTGTAGGTATTAAAGTGAAAAACATAATCATGATAAAAGGACTGTTCCCCCCCATTCCTACCCTAGCTCCCACTCCACCAGACTTCAAGCGGCTGCACAAAATTACCCACGGAAAGTGTTTTCTTCACATACCATAGAAATGGAGCTGCCACGGGGGCAGAATAGAACATATTTGTAACAATCAACAGATGCACAGGAGAAATAGTTTGTCTTATTGAAACTATAGAGTTAATTTCATTAGACATAATGAAATTACCCAAATGGGAATCTAGCCAGAATGGTAAAACTCCCTTTCCCCCTCCCCTATATTCCATTAAGTAGAAAAATATATAGAAAGACAAACAATAGATTCATTGTTTTAGAATTGGAAGAGATGAGAAGGGTGGCCTCTTGGTTTTTAGATGAGAAAACTGGGGCCCAAAGAAATTAGACAGTTTGTTCAAGGTTACAGAGGTAATTAGGGATAGATCCAGTTTGAGAGAAAGGAGAGTGCTTTGTAGGTATTAAAGCACTATATACCATCATTATGATTTGTGCTCATAAAAAATAAACCATCCTCCAAAGAGTGCCCCTCTCTCTCAGAGAGTCACTTTTCAAAATCACTCTCCTTCTAACTATGCATTTAATCCAAGGGGATTGTAAATTATGGGTAATATAGTGATAGGTCAGATTTTGAGTCATTCGGTCTCAGATGGTTATGAGCTATGTTACTCTAAGCAAGTCATTTAATTTCTGTTTGCCTCAGTTTCCTCATCTGTAAAATAAACCCGAGAAGGAAATGGCAAACCATCAAGAAAATCCCAAATAGGTACGTGAATGAAATAGCTGTACAACAATAGCATATAAATACTATTTAGTATATAAATAGCATGTAAAGTGAACGAATGATTCCTATCCTTCTAGCTATGAGCCTGACACCTTTAGATAGCATCCATTCCATGGGTAACACTGAGCTCTGGAATTAGAACCATAGTATCATCAAACTGGAAGGGACCACCGAGCTCATTTATCAGCTCCTTCTTTATAAGGATGGGGCAACTGAACCCAGAAAAGTTAAATAAATTGGTCATTTTTTTTCATATGAGAGTCTCCTTTAATCTAGATGGATAAGTAAATAGATGATAGTTGTGTATATAAAGCTTTGTAAACCTTAAATTTATATTTATATTATACATGTGTGTATTTATTATCATTAATTTATTTTTATTATTATCACTATCATTAATATTATGGGGTAGTTAGGTAGTGAAGTGGTTGGTTAGAGGGACAGGCCCAGATTTGGTTTCAAATCTAGCCTCAGACATTTGCTAGCTGAATGATCCTGGACAAGTTACTTATACTCTGTTTGTCTCAATTTCTTCAATGGTTAAAATGAAAAAAGAATAGCAGTAACTTCCCAGGATTGTTAAAAGGATTCAAATGAGCTAATAATTTTAAAGTACTTAGCACAATGTTTGGCATATATTAAGTACTATAAAATATTAAATAGCATTATTATTATCATTAGTCTTAGAATTTGGGTTAGAAAGGATCTTTAAGATCATTGAATCTTACCCTATCACTTTACAAATGAGTAAAACAAGGCTGAGAAGATTTAAGTGATTTAGCTAAGTTTATACCTGGAATAAGTAGAAGAACTTTGATGTCTACCCAGATTCTTTGGCCCCAAATGCTCTTTCTGCAGGACGGAGCAGGGACAGAGTGAGGGATGGAGCAAGTCTTCCAACTTACCAATTACAGACCAGCTTTACTCTCTAAAGTCAGTTCTGGAAGAGGATTATGGAATGCTGTGACACGCAAGTGAATTAGATTTAAGTAAGGGAAGACTGGGCAACATCACCTGACTCACTTTCCCCTCCAGAGCCCTTTGGGTCCAGTAGCCAGACATAGATAAAGATGGCATGAGGTGGCCCTGGATGCAGTGGGAGACCTTGGCTTTTTTAAAATTAAGGTATTTAACAGATCTCAGTTTGACTTGAGGTAAAGCCTAATAATCAATGATTAAGGTTAGCAATTGAGACAAAGAATCTCCTTTGTCACCTAGTCCAACACCACATGACCATACCTGGCAACACCTCACAAAGCAACTTTTTTTTTTTTGCAGATATATTGTCATAAACATATGAGTAACCAATGTTCTGCTTTGTGAGGAGTCACATAGCAGGTTTCTCTTGAGCTCTGAAGGAAAGAACAAAGTCACTTGGGCTTAAGTGTGCAAACATAGACTCTATACAACAATAGAAACTATATTGTTTATTACTTCTTATTCCCAGTACAATGATAACAAACCCTGAACTTTAGAAGGCAAAATGTGAGAAGGCAAAAAAATCTCACTCCCTAATTTGGATGTTCCATAGACATTTCCTTCTTATGTGGTTCCTTTGATTCACTAGAGTTTGAGCAAAAGGAAGAATCTTTTGCTTGGTAAATCAAAAGGAAGGCCACAGAATTATTCACAAGTCAGTAAGAAACTGAATAGTATGAGCATGTATATGCATTTCTTGGGGGGCAATTTGAGAGATATTTAGTAATAGTTTTGGGGAAAGGAATGAGTGTAGCTGTGAAAGAAACTTTCTGTGAATTTGGAGGAATCTTTGTGGGTTTGGAGGGAATTCCAAGAGCATAGCTACAGTACAGTGGGTATATATGTTCTTTGAAGAGGATGTCTTTGGAAAGAGCCATGGACATAAGTGTTAGCATTTTACCTACAAATTCATTTACCTTAAGGGAAATTTGGATAAAGAAGGTACAGAAAACAAGAGTTGAGGGATATAACTATTTTTTTCAAAGCCTGACAATTGCCATTTATAACTAAAATATCTTTGAATTCCTTCACCCACACAGAAATGAAATGGAATTAACCCAAAAGAATTTGCCAATCTTCAAATAAAAAATTTGGCAGCCCTAATTATAACTGAACACAATGAATATACAGAATAAATCATCTCAATGTTGTCCAGTATATCATTCCAGGTCAATGGCCCCAACGCTAAAGTTCAAATGTAGGTTTCCAAGCACTTGAAGGATTGTCCGAATTGAAGAAGAATTTAGAGGTCATTCGGTCTAATCATTTGCAGAAGCCCCTTTTAAGACATTTCTAACATAAGGTCATTCTTTCACTACTTAAATGTTTCCAGTAATATGGAAATTCATCACAGTTATTCTTTTCACATCACCAGGATTAGGGGCATGGAGCCCTCTCAATCTGGAAAATCCCCATAAAAGATTTTGGTCTTCCCTTTATACCAGAGAAAAAGTGTTTTTTTTTTCTTTTATGGTGTGTTTAAAGCAACTTATTGTATAATTTGGGTTGATATCATACAATATTATGCATAAAACATATGTATTTTTGACTTTCTCAACTTTTTATGTCATTTGCTGACCTTTGTGTATCATTTGTAGCATTTATAAAGCTCCCCCAAAATTCCCATTTACTTTCTTATGCCTACCTTCCACATATGGAAAGCATGATGAGGAATTGCAGCACCTACAAAACTCCCTGAAATTTCAATTTAACTTCTTATGCCTACCTGTAATATATGGAAACCATGATGGGGAAAGTAGCAATGTGGAAGGGATAACTGTACTTCTTAAAGGAGCACATTCCATTTCTGAACTGTTCTAATTGTTAAAGCCTTCTTCATGTGGAATTAAAATCAATATCCCTGTGTTCCACCATTACCACCATCACTACCATTTGTCCAAGTTACATTATCTGAACAATAAAGTCTAGTATTTCTTACAGATGCTATTCCTTCAGCAATCTGAAGATAATGATATAAACTGTAACACCCACTTTCCCCAAGCAATTTTTTATTTTTTACTGGCTAAACATTCAAAGTTCCTTTAAACATTGTTCATAAGGCTTGATTTTCAGTGTCATCACCATCCTGGTAACTTTCTTTTGGAACTATGGAGTTTTCAGTGTCACTCTAAAATGGGATGTCTAGAACAGAATATATTTATCTGACTAGGACTGAACATAGTGAGATTCTTAGTCCCCTTCTTCTAGAATGAAAAGAAATGACTTAAGATTTCCCTATCGGTGATGCAATTCAGATGGCTCAAGATTGTTAGTGACACAGCAGGAATGAAATAAATGAGACTTTTCCATTGGAAAGTTTGACATAGACAATGTCATGCATATTGAATTTTTCCTTGAAGAGAACAACAAAACAAATAATTTAGTGAACACCCATTTTGCATTACATTATTTTTAAAAGTGCAATAAATCCTATTTTCCAAGATATTCTTAAAACGTGCAATAGACAATAGTATACTTCTAACTTGAATAAAGCCTAAAATAACAATGGTTCACTACTTTTCTATTCTTGCCTTATGAAAATATCCCTCGGTTTAAAAAGATTTTCTTCCTAAACCCATCTACAACATAATTTAAGTAAAATTAGTTTAAAATGGAAGGCTAAGTGGTATCTAGTTCAACATGTGTCATTTTGTAACTTTTTTCTACAAAGAAATATGTTTTATTGGAAATCAAAAAAATTAAAGCAAAGGGAACATTTTATAACCCAAATTCAAATCATTTTGTTTAACCTGATACTCGACGAACATACAAATACAAAACAAATTCTACGAAAGAGGCTGCTCTGAATAAAACAGGCTCATACTGAATTAAATGTGATAACGTTATTTAAACATTCACTATTCTCCTTGTTCTTGACATAGCCTTAAGCCTACTGGCATTTCCAGCTCTGTTAATACAGAACACACATTATTCATCAAAGACTACATAGTCATTCATGAGACCATCCTATTTAAGGGTAGGATTGCTTAATGCTACAAATGATCAAATCCAACATTTAATGCTATTCCATATTTAGCATATAAATTAACTCAGCATGTGATTTTGTTAGTTTTATTTTATTTCCAAATTATAAGGGCAGAATCATAGAGCAGAGCACTTATTTTAATTGAGTACCTAAGAGTAACAAACCTCAGCACATTATTGCATCAGATTTCTTTGTCATAAGGAACAACACAGTGTAGTTCATTAAAAATTCACAAATTGCACCATTGAAACATAGTTTTCATTCTTTCTATAGCAAAAACTTCCTTAAACTAGCAGGATGCAAAGTCTGAAAGACAAGGAAATTCTTCGAGTAGACATTTAAATGCCTATTATGACTTTCCAAAAGTAGAAATCTTTATTAAAAAAAAAAAAAAAAAAAAAAAACAGGGTTTCATGGCTGGTCTGGAGGGCATGAAGAGGTTTTGCAGTGATGTGGTTGGAAAAAAAAATATAATATTTATCATAAGAAAAAATAATAGATTTCTAATCAATTGCAACCATGCACACTGCATTGAAAATATAAGTTTGTAGAGTTATTTAGAGATCTCAGAAGCCATCTAATCCAACACATTTATTTTACAAATTAGGAAATAAAAAGAAAAGAAGCTTAAATAATTTTGCCCAGGGTCACAAGGTAATAATGAATGGAGCAGGATTTGAATTGAGTCCTATAACTCTAGAAATAGTGATTATAGCTCTTTTATTGAAAGTATTGGTTGAAGAATACCTTGTCCATTCCTTTTTGTTATTTTTTGAGGCAATCGGGGTTAAGTAATTTGCCCAGGGCCACACAGCTAGGAAGTGTTAAGTGTCTGAGATTGGTTTCATACTAAGGTACTCCTGAATTCAGGGCTGGTGTTCTATACACTGCACTATGTATCTGCCCCATTATTTATTCCTGTATCCAAATAAAGAAGATGCACTAAAGCAGCTTGACATTGTAGATAGATCATTATGCTTAGAGTCATAAAGAGCTAGAGTCAAATCTTGCCTTCAGTGCTTACCTATTCTAGTCAAGTCCCTCTGCTGCTTCTAAGTTTCAGTTCCCTCTTTGTTCCAATATAAATAGAGAGAATAATAGTACCCACTTCAGATGATTGTTGTCATTCTCACGAAATAAAGACAAAATTCTTTGCAAATTTTAAAGTGGCATCTATGAGCGAGATATTTTTATAATAATGACTAGTGGAGAGAAGTGTCTATCTTTAAAGTTACATTTAGCACATTGAAGTTTGTGTCAATTTGAGAACATTTTGGAAATGTCTTGAAAAGATGTTTGTTCACACTAAAGAACAAGTCTATAATTCAGACCAGGAGTTAGAAATATGGAGAATATTGTTAAAGTCCACAATTTTCCTGACATAAAGGCATATATGTGAGATGGATGCAACCTCAAGGTAAGCATAATGTTTTTTATTCTATAACTTTACACATATTTGATATTAAACATCTGAAGTATTTTAAAACAAAATTTCGCATATTTACAAAAACTAAGGATGTGCAACAATTTAAGAGAAAGAATTCCCTTTTAAGATAGAAACTGGGAATCTGAATTTGAAGACTACATTGCAAATCTCTCACATGTGGCTAAGAGAAGCCCAAAGTTGACAAGAGGTGGAGGCTCCCCACTCAGGTTTAGAAGCACATCAGAGCTCCTGAAAATATAGCTTGATTTGTGTAGTGATTTAATACACACATATTTCATAAGCACTCACTATCTGCCAAACACTGTGCTGAGTCCTGGGAATAAAAATGAAAGAGTAAAGCCTGTCTTCAAGAAGACCTCATTCTACTAGGTAAGAGAAGCTATGTACAAGAGGAGGCAAAAGACAGTACATTAGTTGAGAACACTTTCAGTGAAGATGTTCATGTAAGGGCATGTGGAAGAGATGGCACTCAGTGTGGGTCATCAGTACCTCTAAGAGGTGGTATAGATGCTCAAACTCCATCACTCCCAACTAGGAACTTAAGGATGCATGCTCCCAAAAACCCCCTCTCTCGGTGTTGAGCCATAATGTTGTAGAATTCTTCAAATGAAGATACCCAATTTTACTTCCAAACGTAGAGTTAAAAAGCACAAAGAGAAAGAATCAAGTTACAATGACCATTACATAAGTTTGTCACATACAGATTTTGCTTCAATAACTTTACTCCTTTTAACTCTTCATGGATCAAGTAAAATAAATCCAACCTCAATCTAGTAAACGTAATATTTCACTTTCCCTGTGACTTCATAGATTTAGAGAATGTCTCTCCTGTAACAATGCAATTCATCATCTACTTAGCAATTTATAATATTAATGAATTACCTGGGAATATTGAGACTATCCCAACATCTCTTAATCCTCCAAACCATTGCCTCTTGTTGATCATTAATTTGAAAGTAAAGTTGGGTTTTTTCACATCAAAAGATCACTATTACAAATTAACTGAAATAATGCATTTTTCTCTCTAAATTTCCTAAGGTGGAGAAAATGTGTTTGGTTTTCTGAATCCTGATCTATTAGGGAAGGAGTTTTCTTGGTCTGCAATAGTGGGTTTTATCTCAGAATGGATTTTTTTCCTTAGAAATTATCTTTTACTGCCTTTCTAAAACTAAGAGAAGGAGGCATCCTTAGTATATGTAATGCTAAACAACTGATTTCCCCATACATGTCTTTTGACAGTTTTTAATAATACAACAAATGTATGTTTTGTTTCTTTTTAGGGTGTGTGCATGCACATAATTTTAAAGGTTGATAACAATTCTTGAGAATTTGTGGGAGTTGTTTTTCTCTTACTTGTTGATTCTTCTAAGGCAATTATTTTTTCAGGTTTATTGGCAATTAGAAATAAGAAATATGTGAGCTAGTTGTTACTATGGTTGTGGAGGATGGAATTAAGTATCTACAAAGGAAGAAGGGAAGAGGGAATTCCAATTTTCTCTTAAAACAATGAAAATTTTTCATAGATAGTATCCCCCAACTTCTTTCTTTTCCTTTTCTCTATATTATGGCAGAATTTCAAGCAATATGTTTATATTAGAAATAAAGGGGAAATGCCTTACTTTCTACACATACTTCCCAGCAAGTAGTAAAGTTCAACCTTCAAAGAAAATCTTTGCAGTTATACCCTTGGACGAGAAGAGCCATCTTTTACTTTAACTTTGGGAATATAGTTTGATAACTTCCAAATATTTTATTATCCCTGCAATTCTCACTAAAAATATAATGTAAATGTCCTCTGAAGTAAATACTCTGAAATAACTTCATAGAAAGAAAAAAAAAAATGCTGCGCACAGTAGTTTTGACTATAATAACCCACACTAGCAAACACTAGGGGCAAATGGAAAACTGTGAAAGTACATTTTTAAGAGAGCGACATTTTATATCTGGAGCATTTCCAGATATTTCTTTTTAAAATAACCATCCAAGAAACACATTTTTATGTCTACATTTGATTGTGGCTCTGTTATTCTCTCTGGTAAAGTAAGTTGGTATATATTTTAGTTCTGAGATTCTATTATAGGGGATTTTATAGGTATTTCCCTTTTTTATATCATCTCTAATTTTCAGGGAAACAAAGTTATAAATTTGAATAGGAATGGCAAGCACAAGTAGGATAGAGTGAGAAGCCAGCTGAGGCCATATAGCCAGACTCTGTTGAGCATCCATGAAAAGAGGTTAATATTTACTGAGGTTAAAAAGTATGCCTGCCATTCCTGAGAATTTGCTGAAGGTTAGGAAAGTACTTCAATTAGGAAAAAAATAAGAGCAGTATAGTGTTTATGTTTTTTAAAGAGAAAAAGGATGACATGACAATTGCAAATCTAAAAACAACATCTATTTCAAGAAAAACACTAGGGGGAGAAAGGGGAAAGGCTTAAAGGAGGAGGGGGGTTATTAAATCAATATAAAAATATCTTTAAAATGAGATACAGAAAAATAAAGTTTGACTTGAGGAAAACCTCTAATTCCATCTCTCAAAATGAACTCACTAACAAACTAGAAAAAACAATCTAGATCAGAAAACAATTGCACAAGGGGAACAAGGAAGACCAGTTTCAAAGTAAGGATAAAACACTATTATGTGATGATCTGTATGGGTCAGTGCTGGACCACATGCTACATAATCTTTCCATCAATAACTTGAACCATAAAATGCATAATATACCCTTTACAACATTTTCAGATGCCATCCAGTTGAGGAACAAATGTCCTGAACCTCCCAAGATCTGTTCAAATTAACAGTGACATTGACAAATTGGAGTGGTGGTCTATGGTAAGCAGAATAGAATTCATTGTCATTATCTGAAAGACTGTGGCCTGGGGAGTAAAAGCAAACTAAAAATAAGTTTGGGAAAGACTAATTTGTACATCTGGGACAAAGAGGTCGTAGCGTGATAGTCAACAGGATTATTAAATTAGCATTTTCAATTTAAAAACAAGAGCAATAATGGATAAAACTCTAATTCTTTATATGGGATAATGCTATTTGGCTACCCATCATCAGTAGAGTTTCTAGTTTGATGAGACATTGCCTTAATACTCTTGCATTTTCTTGCCCAAGGTTCCCCTTACTCAAAGATATGCATTTGATAAATAACTAGGCAGGGTGCAGAATCCAATCTGTGGCCAAAGACCAGGGTCCCCGACACACACATCCTGGTCCAGACTCCAGAAACCCATATCTTGCAGCATGTACCAATTCTCTGAGGGAACTCACTCAAGCTGAAATAGGATGTACCAGTGAGGTATCCCTGCCTCTCTCCATACAAAGAGCCACTCAGGGCTTTGTTGGAATACGTGTCCAGCTCCAGGTTCCCCCAATTAAAAGCAGTGTTTGGAAGAGAACCATTAGAATGGCTGAAGACTGGAAAAATCCCACAAAGGGTCTTCATTTACAATATGACAGACTGGAGTTTAATACAAGAATGATTTTGCTGACACTGAAAATAGTTAAACATGTAAGCAGCTTACTAAGGAAGCTTATGAGATCTCTAATTCTCAAAGACTTTAAAAATGGGAGGAATCTAAAGAGTTTGAAAATAAAAACTCAAGTACCAAAAGCATCATCCAACCTTAAGAAACTGTGACTCAAAGCTTTGATTCATATCATGATATCCTCTATCTAACTTCTCTTGTTCAAAGGAATGAGGGGGTTTGCAAAATTAAACTTTTTATAGTGGATAAGCACCTTACAAGGCAATACTTTCCTTTAAAACTTACATTTCTGTTCTTTTTTTGCACAAATATATTTTAAGTTTCACGAGTATAGTCTATAGCCAACATAATCACAGCTTTCTCAATATAACTTTACTAAAAATCAATTCACCCACACGAAGCATTAAAGTTCATACTGGAAATTGTCTACAAAGAAAAATGAGACGAATGTCGAAAACTCTATTTCATTGTACATTCATTTGACTTTCTCTACCCTGAACCCAAAGTGTATTGTTACTTGAGTTCATTTATCTCCTAAGAATGCAGGTATAATATTTCTGCATGATTCATACTTACATTTTCTTGGAATATATTTGCAGCCTAAAATATCATTAGTGTATAGCATCTTCCAAGGATATAATTAGCATTTAAATCAGAGCCCCCAAGCAAGCTCAGTTTCAACTTAACCAGAAGCATAGTTCCTTAAATGTTCATTCCCCTTCCAAATTATTAAATCTCTATCATTGCGAGCTAAAAACATCAAACAAATGCATGTTTATTTTTCCACTCTCATGGTAAAACACTAGGTGAAATCATGTTACAAGTCTCAGCACCTTTCAGTGCCTGAGACCTGATGCATCCATACTCTTCCCAAAGCACCTTTTCTTCTTTTTTTCCCTTCCCCCCTAGAGTAAATCTTCCTAAGGCACAACATGAAGTGTCACCCAAACTTTCCAAACTGGTCCAAACTGGCACAATCTCCATTAAGAATGAGTCCTAAGCAAATCTCTACCTCCAGGTTCCTGCAGCTCACCGCATTCCGTTCTTATTTACACATCGAGAAATCAAGCTCCTGACAACCATATGGTGTGAGTACAAATGTAAACAGTCGCATGCCCCTATCTGTGCGTGGCAGATTTCTAAACTCCACCGACAGCCAGTATGGACCATTGTTCAGAGATGCTGTAGGTGCTGGTCCCCCGAGTACCATGTTTGTATACACAGCCACCCACATTACACTCTTCCCCCTCTGTTTATTTTGACTGTGGGTAGGAGTGTGTGCGTGTGAGGGGGTTCGGGGGAGAGTTACCGGTGAGGGAGAGCCATTCTTGCACAGGGGTCCCCGGAAGACTCCTTTAATACCACGGTAATGGCCATTCCTGAGGTGTCTGGAACTGATGACCAGGTAACAAGCCATGTGTGTCCGAGCGTCCTGGAGGGAGGCGCAGAGTCTCAACTCCTTACTAGACTACGGGCTGGGGGAATGAATGCGGGCCAGCTCCAGAGGTAGCAGCAGCAGCAGCAGACGGAGAAGGAGGAGGAGGAGCAGCGGCAGCGGCGGCGGCGGCGGCGACTGCTCCCCCCCCACCCAGAAGACACCATATAGCAGAGAAGGCGGCAGCGGTAGTCCGTCCCCTCTCTCCAGCCAGTGCCCGGGAGACGGCTGCCAACAGCAGGCTATACGGAAGGCAGCGGCGGCGGCGGCGGCGGCGGCGGACGCAGGAGCAGCGGCGGCGGACGCAGCTGCAAACACAGAGCATCGAAGGAACAGGGGAAGCCAGTCCACATGCTGTTCTGACTGTGTGCCTGCTACCCAGCCTCTCCGCTATTCCACCCCCACCTCCCCCCACCCCTTAAAGGACAACTTCCTGCAGCTGGGAGGAATTTGGTAATCCCCCCTCCGCCCCTCTCTCTTCCAACCTTCCCACCGAGTGCCAACCCCAGGAGCTAAAGACGAGGATGCTCCGAGATCAGCGCAGGGGCCCCGGGACCAGGACGTTCTGGAAGGGTCGTCCCCTGCCCTTCGCTGCCTCTCTGGTGCTGAGCTGGGCTGGGGGCAGTGGCGCCCCGGGAATCCAGCTGTGCTGGCAGCGGCAGCTGCCCGAGATGTGAGTAGTCAGGAGTCCTTGAGAGAGCCCTTTTTTTTGTTTTTTAGTCACATTCTGCAGACGGTCCCTGTCACCTTAGCTAATTTCAGGACTAGGGGGAGGAGGGTTAGGGTGCGGGGAGGCGGCGAAGAAGAGGAAGAAGGTGGAAGGGGGGAGCAGAATTAGGGCGGAGGGATAAAGACTCCAGTTGGGGTCGGGTACTTCTCCCCAACAGCTTTGGTAAGTTCACGTCGTAGCTGAATCCTAGTCTGCTGGAGCCCTGCGCGGGGCTCACATTAGCCCACCGGACACGCCCGGGGGGAGTAGTTGGGGAACTGGGGGGAGGCGGGAAAGGGAAGGATCGGCTGCTGGCAAGACAGCGATGGCCCGAATGTATCCCGACTGCCGAAAGACGGGCTGACGGGTCCCGGGAGCGGATGCGCGCTTCCCGGGAACCATCCTACCCTTCTGCCCCGCATTTTGGCCAACTTTCCACCCATTTGTAACTAGGGGAGGGGGCGGAGCGGGCGAAAGAGGGGAGACTGAGAGGAGGAGGAGTTCCCCCTTAACTCTGTGGCTATCCTCCAGCATCGCTTAGATGCATCAGCCAAAGGAAGCAACAGCTCCCCAGCTGGCTGCAAGAGTGAGCTATACAGTCCTAAATAGGGCAGATAGATGTGGTGTATGGGTAGCCTCTGTGTGTGTGTGTGTGTGTGTATACAGAGCTAAGTAGTTTTTTTTTTGTTTTGTTTTGTTTTGTTTTTTGTTTTGTTTTGCTTTATAAGAGTTTCACACAGGATAGAGAAAATGCCTGTATACGATAGTCGATATCCATGCAGATATAGATCGCTATGTCCCCAAATATTTATAAAAGGTTGTAAAATGTCATCTCTACGCATTTGCTTACATCCTTCAGGTTGAATGCGAGCATTTATTCTCACACAGCTATTCCTTCGCAGACACTCTTAGCTTCTCTCTGCAATGGGCCCACAGTTAAGTGGCATTTAAGTGAGATTATCTCATTTACTGGAAAGAAAACCACTAGGGAGCAGACTGAGCTGAGAAAAGACTCTGAGAATAGATCTTCCCAGACAGGCGAGGAAAGCCTTTCCCTGGAGTTGTTGTCCTGCTCCCCAACACCTCCTGTAGCCCAAGGCTGATTGGAGAGCGGAGGTACCTGTTCCACTTGACCCTGATGGTGCTGCTGGGAAAAAAAGATGGAGGAACCCTATCATTTCTCCTCCTGCTGAGGCTCGAGGACTAATAGAAAAGAGATTCTTTTGAAGGTTCCCATTCCTCTTTTCCTGTCCTTTCCCTGATTCTTCCCTTTCTATGGCTTCCCTTTCCTTCTCTCCCCTCCCCCTTTTTCATTGCTGCGTGAAAATCCTAGTTAAATTCCGGGCATGAAAATTGTCCCTCTTTATGATGAGCACTGGTCCTTTAAACCGTGTCTAACGGAAAAAACCAGGTGTAAATACAATGACTTGCACGTTGAACCAAAAGCAAACAGCAGTGAAAAACAGGTGACAATTTAGCTCCTCTAGCGCTTCAGAACTTCCATGATTACACCCCGCCTCCTCTCCCCCCCCCATCGATTTCATTTGTCAGTTACTGTGACTTCTTCAGTAATACAGTAAATACCATGTCTATTCCATTTTATACTTTTAACTGTTTTCCCCAAAAGTGGTATCATAGATACTAACTGGATGCTTCTAGTTCAAACAATATTAGCAATTTACACTCTTTCTTACAAACCGTAGGAGTCATTTCACAGCAGATAAACACCCAATAGACTGTCTGAACACTAATAAATGAAAATTACTCAAACCTGAAACCTAATTGTGAGACTTTGGAAGTTTTAAATATTGTGACTCAAATATTTCAGTCCCAAAACATTTTTTAAAGAAAAAATAAAGTGAGTATTTATTTGAAAAATACTTTCTGATCTCTATTGAAATGTTTTTGTTTTTTTTTAATGCTGTTGCTATAGAGCTTGGAAATAAATAAGAATTAACTCATATAGGTACATTATTTACTAGAGACAGTTCTTAGGGTCTCTAACTTAAAAACGAATTGTCCAACTGTATTGGGAATATCCATATCGAGGATGCAGCACAAGAAATGAGATCACAATTCCTGAAAACCACACACAGCAATGTGAATATATTATAGGTTGAGGGCTACAAGAGAATTTAGAAGTCATCAGTCCAGTGTCTCATTTTGCAGAAAAAGAAAATGAGATGCTGAGACTTGGGGTTTGTCCGAAGTCACTTACACAGCAAATTCAGAATTCGAATCTAGAACTTTTGGATCCAAATCCAAAGTGCTGTTTTCCCTCCCATATTAAGATATTAAAAATCATTAAAACCAAGGATTTGTTAAATACTTATACAATCTCTAAGGTTTAAGAAACAATGCACAACTATAGGTGGGGGAGGGAAAAGAAGGTGAAATATGTGTGTATGGTAAGGTTTAAAGGCATATAGCATTGGGTTTTACTTGATTAACCATTATTCTGCCCTTTGAGGGACCAAGGGAAGAGAGAACATTGTTCTTGGGTATATTTTACAGGCATAAGCAACAGGCAATGATCAGAGTCTAAAATTAAACAGTCCTCAACTCAACAATTAGGAATATTAATTATATCATAACTTCTAATAGCATGTCAAGGATACAGTCCCTGTTCATTAATCAAAAATAATTTCAAATTAGGAAGCTGAATTGTTTTTAAAGATTACTTATATTGTCCCTAAAAAGTGTTGGTTAGAATGATCAAAAACTTCTTTAAAATATTCAAATATACAATCTTATTGTTCCATATTTGGTCCCCAAACATGAAGATTTTGAAAGCTTCCACAAAACTCATGTTCCTTTGTTCAATTAAACTCGTATCCAGTACATTTAGATTTTCTACCATGGACAGTCATATACCTTAAAATCCTTCTATAGATAAAAAGAATTATTAAATCATTCCTTGATCATTTTTCTTGATAACTCAATAGGCTTTACTACTTTAACCTATTTTTGTACCATCTATCATTGTTAATCCTGTTGGGGATTTCTCATTTCCCAAATTTATCTGAAAATACTTCTTTCTTTCTATAGATCTCATATTTTATTCAATTTGGATATTCCCTGTTAATGGGAACAATCAATCAGCAATCATTTACTAAACCCCTATTGTATGTCTGGCACTTGTATACAAATATAAAGAATTAGAATTTTCATTATCATGGGAATACAACAAGTACATATATTTTATATGCACAATACATATCAGAATAATAAATTCAAGGTAGATCTATAAAAGGTATTTAGGTAAAGAGAGCCCTAGTAAATTGGAAAGGTCTAGTCTAGAAGATGTTTTTCTCCAGCTGTCTTGAAAGAAGTGACTTCATGAAGTGGAGATCAGGAGACAGTATTTGAAACTTGCAGCACAGCCAATATATTTTAGTATATCTTGGATCTTCAGTCAAACTATAAGCTTATTAAGAGCAGCAAACCGTTATTCCCCCTTCCATCCCTAAAATCCAGCACAGTGTCTCATGCTGTCTCTCATTTTATGTGTTAAGACAAATGAAAAGTTCAAGAGACACAATTTCTGGTTAGTTAATAATTATATTATTACTTATGGCTAGCAAGTAATTAATAATGAGGTTAGTAGCATTCTTAGAAGCCAAAAACAAACCTTAAGAATCCTCTGGATCTTTAAATACTCTTGGAAAAATAGGTGTTCCTGACAGGCAGAAATCAAGTCTGATTAATTAACAATTAATGAGAGGATGAATATTATAATAAGAAGTAAGCATATTCTAATAAGGAGTTGGAGAATGACTTTAATTGAAAGAGACTCACCTCTACCAAGAACACCCCTACCTCAGACTAGAAAAAAGGAGCTATTTTCCACCTAATCTTACCTAAATAGAAAGTAGTAGGATTACTAAGAATGTCCCCTAGATTTAATCAGAACTAAATTTTCCCAGTTGGGTGGGAAAGATTGAACTCAATCTCATCATCAGTCCAGTCCTTCAAATGTTGCCTTGACCCAGTAGTTAAAAGAAGAAATAGAAAGGATGGAAAGACCTGGATCCCCCATGTTAGTAATTGTTATTAATAATTATTTCTCTAATAATGACAACTCACATTCCTAGAGCATCTTACAGTTTATAAAACAGCATCCTCATTTTCATAAACAAAGAAATTAAAGCTCTGAGACACCAAGGGACTTACCCATAATTAAGCAACTACTATTATAGACAAAATTAAAACTCAAGCCTTTACTAGCTCTAACTCTAGAGCTTTCTTCTGCTTTCACCAGCTATACAATACTACCTCACCAATGATGAATAGTCAATCAGTAGATACTTGTTAAGTTCCTACTATGTGTCAGGCATTGAGCTGTAGTTACTGCTGATGGTCTCCATGTGAATTCCTTAATATGCATCTTACAAGTTCACCTTATTGAATATGAATACTCTTGCTGAGTCTCCTTCAGCCTTAATCTTTTTACTCATAAAATGACTAATATCAGCTCTGACTATGTAAATGTGCTTTAGAAAGTTGTATCATGTGACACATATAAAATATTTTTATTATATTCAAAAGACTCTAAAGTATTTCTGTGAAACCTTTGAATATGACCCACTGAATCATCCTAATGCACAAAATTGTCATAAACTCATCTTGGCCAACAATTTGGCCAACATTTAAGTATTTTTCCTCTTTTTGCCAGGTTCTATTTCAGTCTAAAACTGGCGTAATGATGATTCTGTGTGGTTCAGAACCAGCTGCTTTAGGATATGTGGACAATTGTGCACTAAAATCTGGGTTATCTGATACAAAGAGGTCTGGCATCCAAGCTGTGACTTTTCATGTCATTGAAATGTATTCACAGAATTAGAGTTGGATGAGATTCGGTTATGTGCCACAGCTGGAATGCCAGAAGGAAAATGTGAGCCAGACAGTCCCTCATCCCCAAGGTTGGGGTACTATCCCATTTCCTATTTGTATGAGTTGGCACTGCTTCCTCTAAGGCTGACCATTTGCATCTGGGTATAGGAAGCCACCATCTTATCAATATTCTTGGAGAATAAAAATTCAACCTAATTTTTCTTTATGGATACAATTAACAACAACAATAGTAGTAGGGATACTAGTAATAATAGTAGTAATAATAACAGCAATAGTAGTAGTTGTAGTTGTAAGTAAAAGAAAGGAGGAGGAGGAGGAGGAGGAGAAGAAGTTGTATCAGTAATGTCAATCAGGAATTATTTATTAAGTTCCTACTATGTGGTCTGGCACTGTTAGTGCCAGTAGTAGTAGTAGTAGTAGTAGTAGTAGTAGTAGTAGTAGTAATAGTAATAGTTGTGGTTGTTTTATTAGTAGTAGTAGTTCTTGTAATATTAGTAGCAATTATAATAATAGTAATAGTAGTACTAGTAATAGATTAGTAATAATAGCAATAGCAGCTGTAGTAGTAGTAGTAGTAGTAGTAGTAGTAGTAGTAGTAGTAGTAGTAGTAGTAGTAGTAGTAGTAGTAATAGTAATAGTTGTGGTTGTTTTATTAGTAGTAGTAGTTCTTGTAATATTAGTAGCAATTATAATAATAGTAATAGTAGTACTAGTAATAGATTAGTAATAATAGCAATAGCAGCTGTAGTAGTAGTAGTAGTAGTAGTAGTAGTAGTAGTAGTAGTAGTAGTAGTAGTAGTAGTAGTAAAAGAAAGAGCAATACTAATAGTAGAAATAGTATCCATCATATCAGTCAATCAAGAATCAATTATTAAATTCCTACCCTATACCTGGTACTATGTTAGATTCTAGGTATGCAAATATAAAGAAATCTCAGCATATTCACATTATGATAGTTGTAATAGTAGGAGTAGTAGTCTTAGTGGTAGTATTACTAATACTAGTTCACTATTACAAATGCAGGACTGTGCTGGAACCAATTCATACCTGGCTATTGAGAAATTATTAAATTTTCAATGCTGGAACTAGTTCATATCAATCTATTAAGAGATTATTAAATTTTCATTGTGAGCATTTTTACCTCAGAAATAGCCAGATGTTACAAGTCAGGGTTTGATTGTTTTGTTGATTGTCTAAATTTAAAGTGATAGAAAAAATATTAATAATACAAATTAACTTAAACATGTGTTTGGAATACATTCCCTCCTGCCCACCAGAGCCATATATGAACATTTACCTGAAGGTACTAAAATTCCTGAATATAGCAGAAATTTTTTAAAGTTCATAGAGGGGAAAATAGCCCAGAAGGAGCTTCCTCGTGGCTTCTTTTTCTGATGGTTCCATTTATCCTGAAACCCTCATTTTTAAGAAAGTAACCTGAGAAACCATATTTTTTCTCATTCCTTTCTAGGATTCTCTCTGGACTTCTCCAGTAGGCAGGTAAGGCATCCTCCCTGGTACTTTTTCATCTCCTCCTTCTCCTCACATTCAGGCCTTTTTTAGCTCTCTTTTAGGTATGACTTCCCACACTGGTATGTAAGTACTTGAAGAGGAAGAACTATCTTTCTTTTTTGCTTATGATTTGTATTCTGAGCCCTTAGCACAGTACCCGGCACATTGTAAGTATGTAAAAGCTTTTTTATGTGACCTGAAGGACATTGAGAAGGCATCTCAGCTATTACAGATGAGGACATTGAGCCCAAAATAATGTAAGTGACTTGTTTACTGAAGATCACACACATCTTAACTGTCAAAGATAGACTTTGAAGTCACCTTCTCTCCTTCTCGAGTTTATGCTATTTCTACCAATCTGTGTTGCCTAAACATTGGAGCATCTAG